>NC_135414.1:8682846-8802846 GCF_051991245.1 Festucalex cinctus
AATCACAGAGCTACATTGTGTTTAGGGGCGGGATATGTGACTGTGACGAAACCAATTAACAAACAAACCTAACATGGACGAATGGACGCTGCAATTAATTCTGTTCTCGCAGAATTACTCACCGTTTCCTTGTTGAATATTGAACAGTGAGAGGCGCTTCGTGCATTTCTAGCTAGTAAGATGTTCGTGCTTTTCCCCCCTTCGGCAAGAACCAAGACGGAATTTTCACCCGTGGCTGTGATTGGTTAAAACAAACGTGTAGAATGACGCATCGTCCAATCAGCTCGAATTATTGTACAGAATGTACTGCCTTAATTACTGTGGAGAGATACCAGATGGATATTGCGGAGCATATCCATCTGGCTATTGCCAGGTTAGTAGTTTCCAGCAATTGCACTCTATTCTCATGTAGCTAAATAAGATGTATAATAGTCCAACCGAAGTGTTAGAAACATTTCAGTACAATGCAAAGTAGTATGGATGAAAAAGCTACCAAATTACAGTTACACAGTGTTTGCTCTTTTTTTAGTTCAGACCACTGGCATTTGAGTACATTTGGTAGTGTTTTGGGGATTAACTGTCCGATGTCAGGATCACCAGTGTGAGCTCTTTTTTTTTTTTTATCATGGCAACTGGTGGTGTAAAATATATGAGAAATGAGCCGTGTCGGCCCATACCACTTTTCTATCTTTAGCGTCTCCCCAAACCAAAAGCACATTTACAAACATTCATTTGCCCTGCCCGGCGTGTATGTTAACTCCATTCATTTTGGCCGCTCCATATGTTCAGTGTACGCGGGCTCAGATGGGGGGAACTAAAGGGCCTTTATGACCACTGGCTGGGGGAAACCACAGGCGGATGAGTGGCCCCGTACACTGCATTCTTTCAGAGGCCTTGGCTTGCTTGCAACGCTCCATCATTGGAGCTGCCCGGGAGAATCGGAGCGTGAAAAACTGAAAAATACATTGATTTGATGCCACGGGCTTTTCCGACTGTCGGCTGGCTGGCTAAAGGGCTCTCTGTGCTTACATTCAGGTCAATGAGAGCGGTCAGCTCCTCAGAAAACACTGTGATAGTCGCCGTTGTGAAGAGGTAAGTACAACTCGCTGACCCCTGCTCAATAACTGCATTTTCACCAAGTGCTACACTTGCAAATCTAAACACCAATTTGACTTATCACTGTGAAGTGCGGGGATGACCGTCACCAGAACGGTACGCTGCATAAAAGTCCCAATGGCAAAGATAATATTAGTAATAAATTAGGGCTGGGTATCAAATCTAATTTCCTCAATCGATTCAATTGCGATTTTTTTTTTTATTTTTTTTTTCCTCCCGTTTCGATTCGATTCACTTCAATCCGATATTGATTAATTATGGAACATTGTCTTCAAGGACACAATAAAAATTCCACAAACATTAAATTTCCAATTAAATTTTGCGCAGGAAGTACCTGGTTAAATTATTTTGTGTTATAATCACTTAAGTGTGACACAAACATTGGCATCAACAAGGATCAGATGAAAATATTTTCATAATTCTAATTCAGTAATTAAATATAAATAAAAAAGATTCTGAATTGTCTTAAAATATAAGTCAGGTCTTTCATAAATGTAAGAAAATACTTTTAAATTCATGTGAACAGTAAATGTCAAGAAAGCAGTAGAATACAAAGAAAACCTCAACCTTTACAATTCTTTTTTCTCATAAATTTATGGGAAATAGATATTAAATTAATTATTTCATGGTTTTATGAATAGATATCAGGCTCAAAAAGGAAATTAATTCAATATCAATTATTTGAATATTATTATTATTATTTTTTTAACCCCAGCCCTATAATAAATCACCCATATTACTATCATCATCATATTGAATGGTTTATTATTAGGGATGTAATGATATCCAAACATCACAATATGATATCACGATATGAAGGCTACAATAGGATAATAATCACGATATTGTGGGGGGGTTGGCAATACAAAAAAATCATAATCTTGTAAAAAATATCATTTGACTGTCTGTTATTCATATACAGGCATACTAAAATAGACAAAAAAAAATTGTGCATTCAAATTTATTGAGTGCTCAGGTGCGAATGTGTTCTCTTTTGAAGGCCAGACAGGGAGGAAGCCTCTGTGATGCCTCTGATCAACGCTGGCTTTAATAGGGTGAGAAGCATTGTATGTTTGTATATGTCCTCTCCCTATATTTGTAATACTCTAGTGAAATCTTTTCATACCCCTTTTGTCAACATTATATATGGCATGGTTAAGTGTCAATCTTTTTGTTTGCTCAGGAGACACATGCATAGAAATTCCTGTACCGCATAGTGGCTTTGTGGTTTTGAACTGCACAATTACAAATACAATGACAATACCATAAATCCCGTTTAAAAATGGAACTTTGACTGGTCGTATTTTGTGCTGCTGATCTCTGACTCTCAGAGATATGTGGAGAATGCCAATATGATGGCCTGCTATAATGAGCTGCTGCAGCTGGAGCATGGAGAGGTGCTCGCACAGTTCAAACTGAGGTGAGTTGTGCAACTTTTGGTTTGGCTTTTAATTAGTTTACGCAAAAAATATAATGCTGCTGGGGGTGGGTGGGTGTTAAGAATATCTTGTTACACTACACTAAAAGTCAGGGAGTTTTATGCTTTTGGATAAAATTTCAAACTAAATCTACACTTTACTTTAACCTTTACTCTTGAATTAAATTTGACCTTCCTTATACTTTTGAATGCACATCTGTTTCATGTTTCGGTACCGGTGCTTTTTGAACAACTCGCTGTTCTTTAGCAAGGTGCCGAAAGGAAAAATTCACAACAGGGCAGACAGAATTGTATAAAAATGTCTTGGTGAGATTAAAAAAAATGAGACTGATTGGCAACAATGGTATCTAGCCTAACCTCTAATTGGATATCTGGTGAAGAGGTTTTTTTTTTTAATATATATTATATTTCCCATTTACGTAGATGCTAGCAGGTCATTTAGTTCACATGGTAACAATGAATAATTGTTCTCTCTTGCCACCTGTACAAGGGCTGGAAATGCTATTTTCACAGCTCTAGAACAAAGCCAAGAGGCCATTGAGATCACTTCTGAAGATCAAGTCATTCAGGTGAGTTTCATCAACTTTTAGCCGTGGTTCCTTTTGAATTATTTGTATTATACTAGAATGCAAAAAAAAAAGTCCCACCAGAACAGCTAAATTTGGGATGAATTCTGAACAAAGCCAGTTATAAGAGGGTGTGCACACTTCTGCAAACACAATTGTTTATTTTTACATTCCCTCTTGTAAATTTTTCTTTTATTCTATTGTGTTGTAAAGATTACTGGTCACATTAAATGTGAAAAATTTGAAATAATTTAACTTGCTCTCAATTTTTATACCACAAAATATCTAGCATTTCAGGGGTGTGTCGACTTTTTATATCCAATACATATGCCGTTTCTCTCAATTAAAGCTACTTAAATTACATTTCTGTAAAATTGGAATTTTAGCAGGGCAGACAATCAGCTTGAAAATTTTGTCTTTCTAGTGTTGTGTTGTTTAAATTCTTATCACACTCACAATAATTGTCACTTTCATTTGTGAAAAATGAAAACTTTTCCATTATCAAGCCTCATTCTGGTCTTTCCTTAACAGTATGTGAATCCTGCCTATGAGTCCATTATGGGCTACCAACAAGGTGAGCTCATAGGGAAGGAAATAATGGAAGTGCCTAAAAGTGAGAAGAATAAGCCTGATCTTCTTGAAACGATAAACTCCTGCATCCGGAAAGGGAAGGTAATAAGCATCTAATCATCTATACTTTGCATAGTGTATTTACTGTAACTTTGGTGGTAGAGATGCTGTTCATATGGGCCATTTAAAAAAATTTTTTTTTTTTTTTTTTTTTTTAGTAAAATTAACTATTTTTTACTTTTTAATTTTTTTTTTTCAAAAAACATTAAAAATCATCATTTGCACATTTTATGAGATTTTATTTAATCATCAAAACCTGTCACAGCAGGTATACTCACCTGAAGATATTTGCACAATAATGCTGAATAAATCCTCTACAATTAAATAGCCAATACTAATTTGATTTTAATATGAGCGTATTACAGTTGCAAAACTGTAATTCAATGATAATGTCAGACTTTTTGCTCAATAGTACATGCTAGATGTGTTAGCCGCGATGCTAACTCGTCAAGGAGCGACACGTTTTCTGATAATAGGAGTAACAGGGTTGCATTGGTTTGTGTGATACACTCCAATACAGCTGAAAACATTGAGAGAAATATGAAAGAGTAAACTTACTTATCAGTATGTCAATCCTTGGTCAGCGCAATGACCTCGATGATGCCATTCCTGCTGAGTCATGTTGGATTTGTATTTATGTTGAGGCACAACTTCTGAGCATAATTACAAGCTAAGCATTCAGCTAAGCATTCAGCTTTCAGTATTCCCACGCAATTTCTTCAGAAATTGCACTTAGTCTAATTTGAAGTAATATTATAACTATAACTATGGATTATTTGAAATGTCATGCAGGGGTCAGAAAAAGTCCACCAATTCTGCAATGAACACTTGAACATAATGTGTGATTGTTGTTATGTTTTGAGAATTGTCACATAAATGCATTCGTCATTCTGCTAGTCAACTAGTTGCTGTCTTTTTCATGTAGCCGATGGCTGTGCTGTAATCTTACTACACAGAGAGCAAAGGTCAGTCTCGGAGCTGCAAACAGCGGGACAGCTCTTTTTAAGCCACAGCAGTCTGTAGGTAGGGAGGGATGGGAGAAGGGTAGGGTGGACATGAAACAGGCCCTCTGGACTCCAGGAGTGCTCTCTGAAATACTTTGAGCCACCATTTAACCTAACCTGTACCACAGACATGGTTGTCCTTAAGCCGTTACCCACCTTGAGGAAAGTAATTATTCACTAGATCTAACTGTGGATAGAATCGTTTATTATTTATTTTATTTTATTTTTCTTTAACTGCTTTCACTTCAGCATTTCTCATAGTTGTTATGCTTGTGTATTGATGTTTTCTAGGAGTGGCAGGGGATTTATTATGCCAAAAAGAAGAATGGAGACAGCATCCAGCAAAATATGAAGATCACACCTGTAATTGGACAGGGAGGGTGAGTGACAGCATGTGAAATGTAAAATTGCACGTTATGAATGACTTTACAGTGAACCTCTGTTTATCGGGGAGAGATCTGTTTCAGACCCATCTGCAATATAGACCACATAAAACAGCTCAATATTAAAACAAACAGACTTTTTACTAAACTTTTCTCTAAATAAAAGTCAACGTGTGCTTCAAGCTGTTTATTTTTCACTCTTTGGTGAAGTTTAATGTATACGAAAAAGCAGAAAGCACCAATTCACAAGAGAAATATCTCGAGCAAGGTAAAGAACCACATTTCTCGTACGTCATAGAAAACCAATCGGAACCCCACAAGCAAAAACATGGCAACAGAGGCAAGGAAAAACTCCCTCTAAGGAGGAAACCACGAACAGGCCCCAGGTCCTGTGGGGGGACCGTCTGTCGCTCTACTCGGTCTCACAATCTTAAACTGACAGAGACAAAGAGTAGAGGGGCTAAGTAACTGCATGGGCAGTGACAAGAGAACAATGGGCACAACAACAGCCATATAAACAACAGTAGGCCCACCTTAAGATAATGCTACTTCAATACATCACAGGAAATTTTGTAGAGTACATTTTACTCTAAAAAGAATGTTTCTATTTGGTCCCACTCTAAACGGAGTCAAAATTACACTTGGCAGAGTAAAATATTCAGAATAAATTTTACTTTGAATACACTAGGGTTAAACAAGGGTTGCGGAACAAACTCATGACCTTCAGTTTGGGAGACGGCCACTCTACCACCCAAGTTTTGCCACTCCTACTGTTTGCTAACATCCAAAAGGAGAACAGTGTCGACGGATCCCCTCTTCGGTGGAGGTTCTCGTGCATGCCAGATCCACCACACCCGCATCTATTGAAATTCAAACAGAATTTATTTCTCCCACTGGTCGCTGAATCAGTGGAGGCTGGTGTCTGTGGATCTCACGCCACTTCATCTATCCTTCCTTCCTTTCTTTAAATTTTCCTCTGGTCTCTCGAGAGCTCCCTAATCTGTTGACAAAAGATTCTGGTTTTGTAACCCTGTGGGTGGCAGGTGGTGTCTGGTTGGTGCTAGATTTTACTTTGCGTCATCTTTCTTTCCTTTAATCATTCCTCTGTTCTCCCGACAACTTCACAACTCTGGCGGGACTCTGATGTATCCGGTTAAGGGTCAAGGGTATGGGATTTTTATTAGGTTTCAGGTGAATTAAAGAGCACAAACTGTGTAGTGTAAGAACACTAGTGTCAGTGTAAAACATTTAATTCTGCCAAACTATACCCTGGTGTTCAAACACTTATGAGTGTAATGCACTGTCAGTGTTAAAAATTTAAAATTGAACTCAAACAACATTTTACTCTGGTAAATGGTGCTTCACTTATATAATGCTCCTTACAAGGCCCTCAAAGCGTGTTACATTTTGGCTACTGATGACACGGCATCACAAGCTGTGTTGCCGGTTACTCAAAAAAATTAGCTTTTCAAAGTAACTACTAGTCTAACGCGTTTTATTCTACCATATTTTCCACACTATAAGGCGCACCGCATTATAAGGCGCACCTTCAATAAATGACATATTTTAAAACTTTTTCCATATATAAGGCGGACCGCATTATAAGGCGCACCTTCAATAAATGACATATTTTAAAACTTTTTCCACATATAAGGTGTCCCGCATTATAAGGCTCACCGTATTATAAGGCGCACCTTCGATGAATGACATATTTTAATACTTTTTCCATTTATAAGGCGCTACAGTAGAGGCTGTGGCTACGTTATGCATCCATTAGATGGTGCTGCGCTAAAGGGAATGTCAACAAAACAGTCAGGTCAGTGAAACATTATTAATAGACTACAAACCAGCTTTCTGACAACTCCATTCACTCCCAAAATGAATAAACAGCTGTTTTAAAAAAAATTCTGAGGTAAAGTACTAGTATTAGCTAGCGATCCAAGATGGCGGGACCTTCTGCGCATACACGTCACCGATTATGCAGGGTCACCGATAGCGTCTTGACACGGAGACCTGTTGCGGCTCAATATTGATCCATATATAAGGCGCACTGAATTATAAGGCGCATGGTCACCTTTTGAAAAAATTTAAGGCTTTTAGGTGCGCCTTATAGTGCGGAAAATACGGTAGTCTGATTAAAGTTACTGTCCAGAGATTCAATGCATTACTCCTATTACTACTGTTGTAACAGTCACAGACAACTCAACTGCCGCTAACTACGAAGATGAGGCGGAAGTCATTGATCACCACACTGAATTCAGCCATGGTCTGGTCGTGAATGGTTTGCACATTCAAAATAAAAGTGATGATACTTTTACTACTAGTTTTATTAACCAACAGGCACACAACGCAACAAAAAAGTGTACATTATGGACCATAAAAGTGGTAAAAAATTATTTATTTCCATCCTCAACTGGTCCGTGAAGCATTATGGGATGAGGTCGTCTCCGCCCTCTCGCCAGGGGGAGTGACGTCAGACAAGTCACGTTTTCAGCATGCACGAGTCGACTCACGTGTACACACTGGAATAGCGGAACAAACAATAGAGGAATTAAGGGGATTTTCATTTTCAACCTGGATAGAGTTTTATTTTTTTAAGAAGTCAAGAGAGACTGCCTATTTTGTTTTTCATAAAAAAAACCCTTTATTTTCATGTTAAAAATGCACTTTCAATAAAGTATTTGGAACTCCGTTTCTACCGCATTATTTTTATGTTGAGATGGTGTTATCGGCAGCTGTTGAAAGTAACTAAGAAAGTAACTTTTAATCTAACTCAGTTAATTTTAAAATCAAGTAATCTGTAACGCAATTTAGTTACTTTTAAAACCAAGTAATCAGTAAAGTAACTAAGTTACTTTTTCAAGGAAACTGTGGCAACACTGATCACGAGCAACTGGGGGTTCAGTATCTTGCTAAAGGATACTTTATCATAGTCACAGTGGCCTGGGATCAAACCCACACTCTCAGGGTCGGGAGACAACCACTCTACCACTGAGCCACGCCACCCCAACAACGACAACAGGATCTACCGTTATTGAAATGTCAGCAGCAGCGTGCTGGAAAATTGGAAAGTTTTTTTTCCTTCACCGGAAATGATGGTGTGGTGAATTTAACACTCAAGGTAGTGCTATTCGGGTTACACCCAACATCCACTCCAACACTCAAGGATATTTACTCTGACAGTGTTTAAAATAACACTGCTTACTAAATATTTGACCGAACACTGGAAATTTAACACTGACCGATTTGCTGTGTACTAACACACAGTAGGAGCTGCGGGAATAGATTGGCTGACTCCCAACCTGAAGCTGTGGGTTTGTTTTTCAACCCTTGAGTGACTTTACTTTAAAATAAATAAATAAATAAATAAATAAATAAATAAGGGGCGGCACGGTGGTTGACTGGTTAGCACATCCGCCTCCCAGTACTGAGGTCATAAGTTCGAGTCCGGGCTTCGGCCTTCCTGGGTGGAGTTTGCATGTTCTCCCTGTGCCTGCGTGGGTCTTCCCCGGGTACTCCGGTCTCCTCCCACATTCCAAAGACATGCATGGCAGGTTAATTGGGCGCTGCAAATTGTCCCGAGGTTTGATTGTGAGTGTGGATGGTTGTTCGTCTCTGTGTGCCCTGCGATTGGTTGGCAACCAGTTCAGGGTGTACCCCGCCTACTGCCCGAAGCCGGCTGGGATAGGTTCCAGCACCCCCCGCGACCCTTGTGAGGAGCAGCGGTTAAGAAAATGGATTGATGGATGGATAGATAAATAAATAAATAAATAAATAATAAAGTTGTAACATTTAGTCAAAATCTCTCCTTGAAAAATGTAAAAAAAAAAAAAAAATCTTTACTAGTCTTTTTTTTTTTTTCATGTGACAGGCAAATTCTTTCGTACACACTAAAAATACTTTCAAATAAAATTTATACGTAATATTTTACTCTCTTCCAAGTGTACATTTTATTCTGTTTAAAGTGTGACCAAATAGCCTTTTTTTTCCCCTCTACAATTTGTACTCTGTACAAACAGCATAAAACAAAATTCACAGGCATGCAATGAATTTTAAAATATAAAATGGTGTAGTCCTGAGGGGGAATCTCCCCCTTTTTAAAACCACATTTAAAAAAAAAAAAAAAAAAAGTAGCTTAAAAATCCATGATGTAGCAGTGGTGCCAATGATGAACAGTGGTGAACAGGGGAGCACTGTATATCATTTATGTTCCTTTGTATATCTTGTGCACTAACAATAAGCTTTCGCAATTTGCAGAAAAATAAGACACTACGTGTCTATCAACAGGCCTTTAAATGATAATAATAAGGTGAGATGAGACTGCAGCTTCACCGAGTACTTCATGAATACAAGTACGTGATGTTCCAATTTTTCTTTGCCATGTGTCCATACAGACTGATAAATCAAGTGAACGAGTGCAAGCAGAGTCACAAACAGGTAATATCATTCTCAGATTCTCTTTGCTGCATGGAAATGATGACTTCTGGTTGACCTCTTTCTGCTTTTAAAAGTGCAGTCTTATGACAGATTTCGCAAACCAGTCCAAAAGACAGTCGAGTCGTGCAGATTTGAGTGTTTGAGGCACGGTGCGGGATGTTCTTTCTATTTTTCGATCACAATTTTGTTTGTGAGCAGAAAACGCAAGCTTGATTTGCCTTGTTGGGGATTTATTGTCTGGAAAAGTAAAGAAAACAAGTTTTTCTTTTTTGCATTGAACTGAGCAGGTTCCACACAATAACAGAACATTTCAGCATTCTACAACCTCTTCAATCTGAACGGGTTGTCATTTCCTTTCATGTTGTATGCTAGTCATAATCTGTCAACGTATCAGATGATGTCATGGCTATAAAAAAAACAGTTTAGAAGAGTTCATGCCTCTTTCGGGCAGTATTCATATGTCAAGAACAACATTATGTACACATGTGTTTTGTATTGTTTGTACTATACACTGCATCATACAACAACATGAACGGTGTCGAATGTTTGAAATGTTTTATAATTCTTATTTTTATTGTTTTTTACTGTATAAGGTGTAGGCCAAGACTGGTAAGAACCAATGCGGATACAACTTGAATTTTTTTTTTGTCTTGTAGCATACCATGACCTATCCCTGCTCACAAATGCAAACAAATAATTCATTTCAATTATATTAGAGCTGTCAAACGATAACATTTTTTAATCAGATTAGTTACATCTTAGAATTTTGATTAATCACGATTAATTGCTTAATTTAAAAAGGCTTTTTTGCAACATTTTTTGCCCTCCAAATTTAAAGAGCACCTGTCATGTGTTAATTCTTTCAACATTTAATGTTATGAGGATGTTTTCAACGTTTTCTGATCCACTGCACATGCTCATCCTCTTTTTCTAATATGGTAATTACTTGCGTAATTCAAAATGGGGAAAAAAAATATATACCCCGATATTTTGACATGAACAAATTATTCCGAATGTCATACAAAAACATTAACTCTTTGACCCCCAAAAATGTTTAATAATGATTAGTAAAATCACGATGTATTTTGCCATAAACATTAAATGACGTCAACTACATTTTATTTTTTTTTTTATCAATGGGAAGTGCAACATCTAAGTGCAGCGCTGCTTGTCAATGGAGTTGTGGAATCAAAAACACCCACTAATTATGGCCAGCAGATGGCAGCATTGTATCTGTTTTCAATGGGCTGTCGGTGTGAAGGAATCAGATGAAATCTGAAGAAATAGAACGTTTTCAAGGATGATGTGAATGATTGACAACTTTGTCACATTAAATCTTAATTCACAGAGCGTCACTCACCAAAACATATTTGTGTCAAAGTCACTGCATCTTTTCACAAAAATCTTTTTTTTGTCCTTTTTCAATTCTCACTCAATGTCACTCATCACAATTACCTATTTTCAAATGGTGATTACTAAAAAACGGAATAAGGTCGAAACATACTTTTTTTTTCTTTTTTTTTCTAATGAAAGAATGTAATGCAATATTTCTTGTGGTACCCACGTAGTATATCGAGTAAAAGTACACAATATTCTGTTTGCCTTGAAAGATGAGTTAAAATGCCCGAAATCAGCTGCCACTGTGAGGTTTTTTTTTTTTTTGTCTGGCAGTAAAAGAGTTAAATGCTTTACTTTAATGCATATAGTTACGTTTATTGCTCAAACACATCCTGTGCTACCTTTAACGTAACCATCCACTGTCACCTAAAGGATCATCTATGATGATTAATCTGCATTAATACATGATTAATGTGATATTTTTTGTGATTAATTGGTTAACGCTTTAACTTTGACAGCACTAAATTAAATATAATTACAAAGATTAAAAGCAAAAACAATCATTATTAAACAGGGCACTTTTAATTTATTATTTGAAGAAAAAAAGAAAAAAGTAATTACAGCCTATTTCAACTTATTCTGGGAATTGTTTTACGCCCTTATTATTATTATTATTATTATTATTATTATTATTATTTTCACACCTGGGCTTGCACACTTTTCATCTTGGCGTATTCTCCATTCAGACTTCTTCTGACATA
The DNA here is from genome assembly GCF_051991245.1 of Festucalex cinctus. NCBI lineage: Eukaryota > Metazoa > Chordata > Actinopteri > Syngnathiformes > Syngnathidae > Festucalex > Festucalex cinctus. Next base: position 8,694,520 of record NC_135414.1, read on the forward strand.
GCCACCATGTGTATCCTGGGAATGAGTGCGCAAACACCAGAAAGGTGTGATTCTTTGAAATCGGAGGCTGGCTGTAAATCATGAAGTATGGAATTTTCCTGTCACTTGTGAATGCCCACTTCAAAGATGAATTAAGTGAACGTGTAGATACTAATACGGTGCAGGATGCCTAACTAAGAAAGTTTCGATGGGTCTCTACCAGTCAACGTCACCTTTTTCGAGTACTTTGGTGTTTATAACATTTATTTGTGTGAGTTTATTTAAGATGTTTTAATCTCCCTAGACATCCAATCCAGTAAGCACAAAGACCGTAGGAAAGGTTCTCTGGATGTGAGATCCACAACGTCTCGGGGTAGTGACGGTGAGAGTGACACACTTATGAAACCTGCCCAGTTGTTGTTTGTATTAAGTGTTGATTAGGAGCACACAAACTCGCTCATTAGAAATAAGGAGGGGAATCATAAAAGTTAGTAATATGATGACAAATTTTTTTTTGATATTTTTTGGCAGGGAGCTCGCAGCGACGGCACTCCTCAATGGCCCGAATCCACTCCATGACGATTGAGGCTCCCATCACTAAGGTGGTGCCTCACATTCAGTCATATGATCACCAGTGGGCGCAAGATGCTTCGAATCTCATGACAACACTGCGATTATGAAAACCACCGCCACCGCCACGAGCCCTTTTTGTACATCCACCAGAAATAGATGCAATTTCTAGAGGCCACGCAAGCATGTCAAGAGGGGATGGAGATAAAATGCTGCATTTCATGCAGGCTGACCCGCTGCTTCTGTGCTTGATTTAGTCGGAAGGATGGAAGGAAAGAGAGGAAGACCCCAGGGATGGGTCATATGACATACTACAGTTTCTCCGCTGTATCGTTTGACTGTGTAGGCAGCCCCTGTGGGCGTCATCCTCTCCAGAATACAGCACAGTTAGATATTAGCCTACTGCCGTGTGTGTGTGTGCGTGGCGTGGGTGCGCACACTGACTTGCCATAGGAAACCAATGGAAGATTAAAATCTTACTTTGGTTTTCTATGCTTGCAATTGAAGCGGTCATCACGATGCAGGATGATTCATTTCCTTATCGACACTTTTAATAATTCCTGCTTTCAGCTTTTTAGTCAACACAAAAATACTTCACTTTTTGTTTTGTTTTTCAATTTAACAATACAATGCTATTTTCTTTATTTAAGGAAAACACACCAAAAAAAGACATTTCAATTCATTTGAATGTGACTTATTTCATCCTCCAGGTCATAAACATCATCAATGCAGCACAGGAGAGCAGCCCCATGCCTGTGGCAGAGGCCTTAGACCGGGTACTTGAGATCCTTAGGACCACAGAGCTCTACTCCCCACAGCTGGGCACAAAGGACGAAGACCCCCATACGAATGACCTTGTTGGAGGACTGATGACTGTAAGTGTTGCTCCTGTAGACCAAACAAGATTGAAACAAGATTGAAATGCCCAATGTGTTTTTTCCCAAACTGGGAAGATGACATCTTATACAGAAGTTGTACACTACACGATACTATACATAAATAACACATGTTAACTTAATACAAAAGACCATTGTTAAAAAATGTATTCCCGTTTCGACAGTCAATGAAATAGCTAACAACTTTACTCAACTGACCAGAAGCCAACCCTGAGTATGGATATTTCACCACAAAATTTATGAGCCCTTTTGAATCACACACAGCTTGCAGACTGCACTGGAATATAAACTCCCTGTCTCAGTAAGGAACGGAACAAGTTGCACAGGATCATTTCTTCAATAATTTAGGGAAGTCAGAAATTGGATAAATGCCATGTTATGTTTGATTTAACTTATCTAGAGTATGTGGGCTTTTGATGTATCCGCGTAACAGTGGACCTTATTTACAAACAGTGCGTAATTTGAAACACAAGTCTGTGATTCGTCAATATGTTCTTGCATGAAATTATTTTTGTTCTTACTCAGGCTATGATAAGAAGGATTTGCTTTTAAAAACAACAACAAAAAAACAAACAAACGTGGATCACATATTTTACCCGTTTGGGCAATTACATTTTTTAAAAATTAATACATTATTTTGGTCACTCCCCATGCGTGTATGTTATTTTTACGATATATGTCATGTCTTTTTTTTAATTTATTTATTTATTTTATTTTTTTGTCTGAAAAGTGATGATTTTGGAGGTACAAGGACCAGGACGCTCGTTTATGAAGAAATATTACCGGTAATAACTATTAATTTAGTAATAATTGATATCATGAAAACAAAAACAAAAATGTTTAAATATGTAAAAAAAAAAATAATTTTTATGTATTATTTTTCGAAACACTATAATTATGGACGTTCTTTTTCGACCAAAGAAGATTTGTCCAATTAGTCATTTTTCAAATAAATCAACTCAACTCAAGTTTATTTATATAGCTCGACACTCACCCACACTCAGCGGCGGCCATCTTGGCTAATTGATTAGGTACACCTGGGATTCTCATGTTAAGCTAATGTTCGCATTCTATTGTTACTGTTAAGTAAGCTTAACATACTAAGTTAAGTTAGTTAACATGCTAATGCTAACTTAGCAGTTTGTTGATTATGGCTTAGCTTCCACATTTCGTGATCAATTAAAACCATTCAAATTTTAAACTGTTCAGCTCATTCCCAATTTTTTATTTTTTTATTTTTTTTTTACTTTTGAAAAAATCAAAGCACAATATTATATTTTTGTTTTTAAATGTAATGGACTGCTATTTAGTGTTTTTTTTTTTAGCTATAAAAAAAGTGCAAATACAGGACTGTCTCAGAAAATTAGAATACTGTATTGTGATAAAGTTCTTTCTTTTCTGTAATGCAATTGAAATAACAAAACAAAAATGCCATACATTCTGGATTCATTACATAAAATAAATATGAATACATAAATATTGCAAGCCTTTTATTATTTTAATATTGCTAATTATGGTTTACAGATGAAGAAAACTCAAGTATCCTATCTCAAAATATTAGAATATTTCCTCAAACCAAGTAAAAAAAATGCCATAATCAGCAATAACAATGAAAGTCTTGCAATACTTCATTTGATTTGTAATGGATCCATAATGTATGGCATTTTTGCTTATTTAATTGCATTACAGAAAATAATGGACTTTACCACAATATTCTAATTTTCTGAGAGAATCCTGTATATAAATTTAAACAACTCAAAATTAGCATTAATAATATTTTATTTTTGTTTACGATTATGCCGATTTTGTAATTGAGGAGTATAAAATTGAATTTTGATTCATTGCACAGCCCTAACAAGGACCATAAATTCACTAATAAGCAGGTTTTCCGACAGTATCATAGCAACCAAATGCTTATCCTGCGGACAGAGATCAGGTCATTCTTGTTCTCCTCCTGTTTCCTTTTTTTCTTCTGGTCTGACATCATTTCCTTTTCTAACATATGCACGGTGTAAAGAAAAAAAAGTGGCTGGTGCACAGGTGTCATGAATCCAACAGTGGTTTTGCATATACAATGAACTTGTGTGCAGAGTAAGAACATTTCTGTGCATTTATTATTGAATAAGGCCCGTTGTGTATAAAACTTGAAACGGCACACCAAAAAAAACCTGCTCTGGCAAAAGGCAACACCAATTGCATCAGTGCGCTGAAATAACCCACACATAAGGAGATTTTTTTTAAATAATAAATTATATGGCATGACACCTTCTTGTGTTTGGCTACTAGTCAGCTTTCTGACCTGAAGCCCCAAATTTTAATTTGTAAATAGATATATCTTAAAGGTGCATTATGCCGTTTAAAAAGGTAATGTTAAAGCTTTTTCTACATCATACATGTTCAACCAATGCCCAGATGAGTACAAAGAGCCCTGACTGTATTACTCTGATTGCATCTATCAGCTTTTATTTTCCCTTTATAGTAGAGTGTGCGGACCCCCGCACACTCCACAGTTTCTTTGGTGAGGGCAGGGGCGGATTTTTTCTTTCCTCATTTGAAGTCATGTCTTTGTTTGTCAACTGTGGCTGTCTTTTTAAGATCGTGCACGTACTCACACACACACACACACACACACACAGATGCTGCAGTTACACTTTGGGCCAGAGGTGGCAGTTGTGAGTAAAAAAGTGCCAAACTGCACAATGATCCTTTAATCCTTTTTGTTTCTGGCATTTCATAAATGTCCAGTTTAGTGGAAAAGATCGGTTATCACCATCATCTCTCATCTTGCCCCCACCTCGTCCATGCCACAATAAACGCAGTAAGATGCAAAAACCACAACCACAGTTGGTCACAGGTGGGATAAATCGTGTGCTAGATTAATCAATTTGAATTTGAATCTACTCCTCCCAGTATTTTGCATGTTTTGCCCGGCTTTGTGCAAACAAACGTTTTGTTTCCTTAAATGACAGCGTTTTCAAACATTCTTTAACACATCTAACTTCATGGAAATCTTTTTAACAAGGTTGTCATCTGTATGTGGAGGCTGGAGGGAAAAAAAACTTCATTCTTAAGGCACAGAGCAATCCAGAGAGATCATCGAGGAACATTACCAGAAAGTGATGGTGAAGTTCAAAAGTAGGCCAAGCGCCAAGTTGGCAGTCTTGGCAACAACCCCACAGGAAGTGTTAGATTGTCCTTTGTGCTCCTGGAGGCTGAAGAGAAAATCCCGCCCTCTCTTCCACTCACCAAATCCTCCCCCTCCTCTTTTTCTCTCTATCCCTGCACAGTAACGCTCACATGTACCTCTACTCTCTCGCTCGTGCAGGCTTGGAAACATCCTGTTCTTCTTTGAATCAGATGATTAAGCGTGGCTCTACTCAGAAATGTACAATGTGGATTCATAAGTGGATGGGAGGGGTTACACGTACATTTAACCCTCCCTGTCAAAGATGTGTTCTGTCAACCGGGCCGATTAAAAAAACAAAAGGATATAAATTCATGACCATGAATGGATGGCTTATATATTTATTTATTAGAATACGGCGTGCTCTGTGTCATATCATCTGTTGCAGTAAGTCTGAACTCGAAGGACCCAGCGGACATTTCGAAAGCAGTTGTCATTTTACTGATGAGAAAGTCTTAAAATAGCTCATGTGTACAGAGGTAGTGCCACCACCAGACAATGCTCAGGTCAAGGATGAGCCTGTCTCCTCTTCCTTTTTCACTTGTTAAGTAAACATTACACTCGTCAACACACTTAGGCCTAAAATATACAAACTATATATCAGTACGCCTTTTAATAAAGAGATGGAATTTATTTTTTATCATCACGTACAGTATCTTGAGGACATAGTTTAGATACCATAATGGTATTTTTAATCATTGCTGTAATAGCAGTTCGGTATAGTTGACTTATACACGTTTACATTTAACAGTTCACGCAGATAGAATGACTTGAGTATTCATGATTTGAAAGGCTCTTTTTTTTTTTTTTTTTTTTTTTTAATGCAATTTTCTTAATCATTCAACTTTGGAATGGTTGTTCATAACACTGTTTTCTGTTTGTTAATTGTAACAGACATATATTTAGTTACACTTTGCAGCAACTTCACTTATAGAAAAGTGATACAATTCCCATGTTAGAATAAACTAGAATTCTGGGACTTGAGGTGTATTGAAAATCAATGTTTGCACCACTGATATACTCCACTTGCAAAGATTCTGTTCCAGTATTAAAATGGGAAATGGAAAATCTATGGCTTGGTTGTCTCCTCTCTAGTTGTTGTAATCTTACAAAACACACAAAGCTTTGTGCCTTAAATATTTTTAACTTCTCTTTTTCATTAATACAATTTGTTATCAAAGAGGGGATACAATCATCAGTATGTAATCTGTTAATTTATGTAACCGTATATGACAAATGTAAATTGCAGACATTCCACTTTCCGTGTGGAAAGTTAAAGTGTCATGTCTGGGGTCACGCCAGGGTTAAGTTTGAGTTCATGACCTGTTAAGTTTGGGTTCAGGACCGTGAGGTCAAGTGTCTGTTTTGAACTGATGTAACCATAATCTGGTTTCAACTGGAAAGACGCTATGTGATGTCAGGACCTGTGTGATGTAAATCTTTACTCGTATTGGTGATGTAAATCTTTAATCCTTTACTTAGTGACAACCATATTGGTTAATATAGTCTCCTTTTTTATCATTTGCAGGATGGTTTACGCAGATTGTCAGGAAATGAATACATCTTTTCTGCAAAACGTGAGTTGCAATGTTTGTTATGAAATAATCAGATGTGATTTTAGAAGTGAGGTCATTATTTGTTTTGAATATGTTTTCCTGTTCCAAACAAACAGCGATCAATGTACTTTTTTTTTTTTTTTTTTTGTCTTCCTGATTTAGAGCCCCATCACATCCCCAGTCACCTGGCCACTCCCCTTTCCCTAAACGACATCCCCCCTCGTATAGCTCAGACCATGGAGAGTGAGGACTCTTGGGACTTTGACATTTTCAACTTAGAAGCTGCAACCATGAAACGGTGAGGAAACTGTTTTGATTTTCTGACCTTGTTTCTAATGAAGAGAAATCATCAAATATTACCATACTGGATTTACTCCTTCCAGGCCTTTGACCTTCTTGGGTTTAAAAATATTCTCCCGCTTTGGGGTTTGTGAGTACCTCAACTGCCCCGAGGCCACTCTGCGCTCCTGGCTGCAAGTGATTGAAGCCAACTACCACTCCAGTAACTCCTACCACAACTCTTCCCATGCGGCCGACGTCCTGCACGCCACCGCATATTTTCTGTGCAAGGAGAGAGTCAAGGTACATTCACAAACTAGAGACCGTTACTGATAATATATAACAAGCTGAGATTCCATGTAAGAGCAGGTATAATAAAGATAATAATACTCAGTTTTGATTGACACTGTCATGCTACGTACGTTCTCACCAAATCCGAAAAGACGAACTGGAACTCTTCCTTTGTGAGCGTTTCACGGAGTGTTTTTGGAACAATTGCTGCTCATTCGCACTTTAGTGCGCACCGGAGCGGAGGAGGCGTGTCCCTTGGTGAACAAGGAAGTGGAGCACTTTAGCGGGTCAAAAAAAAAAAGTAAGCACCGCCAACTACTTTCACTTCTTTCCTGGGACTAAACAGCCGCCGCACTATTTTCTCCTTTTTTGAGGTACGTGATAGCACGTTCGCTTTTTTAGTGGCAATCGGGCGGCCGGCATTTGTGCTAAAAATAGCTTCAACATGGATGACAAACATTGCGGTACAGTTCATTAGCAAGTAAACAGATTTACCAGCACTTGAATACAACTTCTTTGCTCACCATTCTGTCCCGGATGGTCACGTTGTTGCGCTCGGGGTGACAATAGAGAGGACACTGTGTGTGACGTGGCCCGTACTCGAAGCCGATTGTCTACCGCGAGGCGAAACGCGAAAAAAGTTCAATTTTTTTAACTTCGACTAAAGCCTAATTTATGCCTCCACGTTTGCTCTCGCGTCGATGAGCGCCGTCGATCACATGATCTACGGCGCTCATGAATTTTAAGTGCTGCGTCGCTCTTGGCCGGCTGACGTGCACACGTCGCCAATCCTTGGACGCCGTAGATGGCGGGGCGTAGCTCGCTTCTGATTGGTCCGTTCGATGGCGTTTTTTCTTTTTTTTCTCTCTCTCTCTCTCTCCCCGCCCCCCGCCCAGATAGTTTCCGTGAAGGCAACTGGCGGCGCAAATCGACTTCCCTGCTCTGAGACCACGGTTGTGCATGTGGATATGTGCCTGGGACGAGAGGCGGAAAACAACAATAACAAAAAAAACACAAAAAAAACTGTTCGCTAAGCGCACGGCTGTTGTGTTTTGGCGAGTTTACGGCCGACACCGGTGCAAATTGGCAATAATTAATTGCCACGGTGATGAACTTACTCTCCCCCCCCTCTTTGTTTCGTGTTTCTGAATTAAATTGAACTTCCTGAATCCGTCATAAAATGCAGAGGAATCGCCACTCTGTGGCGGCCCAGCCATAGCGACAGCGGGACTTGGTGTGAAACTCCAGCAGACACCGATGTGTATTGCGCACAAGTCGGAAGGCAAACGCACGAGCGGAGCAACGCCGTAACCCCCCCGTGCGAGCCCGTCGCAGAAGCATACTGAGGCCTTAATGTGCGGATTTTCGCTGCTGCGCACCGCGTCCCAACGCGAGAAACGCGTCCTCCGTGCCGCCCCCTGCACTTTAGTTCCGTTGCGCGCGAACTCCATTGACTACAATGCATCCCTCGCTTTTGGTGAGAACGCAGCATCAGAGTGATAAAGTGTTGGTTTAACAATATGTTTACTAGTAGGTAGGTAGGTGGTTGGTGTAGAACTGTATTTGTTAAATTAAAGAATGCAATTTCTATACGATGTATTAATGAAGAGCTCACGCTGAACTAAAATGCTCTGGAATTAACTGAATTGTAATGTGAGAAATGTGAACGATGCACATAAATTTCACGTTTGTGAAATTGTGAATTTTACTCTGAAAAGTGTGGAATATTGCGGGGAATTATTGGAATATGGAAAATAATTCCCAAAATGTTCTGAATGAGATGAAAAGTTTGAAATTGGAATGGGAAAGATGGGTTTTATTGACCATCACATTCATGTCCATAACTGAATATCTTGGTTTGAATCAGTAAAGGAATATGATAAGAGTGAAAAATTGTTAGATTACGGAATCATTAATAGAGAGAATATTGTTACTTTTGTATTGGTTCTAATTTGGTAGTGTAGGCAGGTGTATGTAATGGCTAATAAAGGGACTGTCATTCTTTGTGAGATGTCTGTTTGGCCCAAGTGAGTCACTGGTTCAGGGGGTGGTCATTGTGAGGTCATGCACTTTACTAAGCTGATTCACAAGAGGTTTCATCACTGATCTCAGTGGAGTGATCTTCTTTGGGAGTTCACAGCATACAGTAGAATTACATTAACTAGATGTTTTTAATTCTTTGGAAATATGGGCTCTGCTTCTGGAATCTAAAATGGAGTAAAATTTACTTAAAATGCATAAGTACAGTATGTCATAAATGAATTGCCACTCCCACTTCTTGTTAAACTAACACAAAACAGGGAAAATTAAAAATGACATGCTAACTTAAAGCAGCTATATGGAAGATTTAAAACTTTCAAATCGCTACTGCCACCTGTGGCCGAAAACAAACTGCACGCTCGTACACGCTGCGCGCACTCGTACGTGCACAATCTCATTACTGAAGACTGGGCTCTTCATATCCAATTAAACTATGTTTTCAGAGGTAAGAAGTTTGATAATGTTATACAAAGCTGGCTACTTCACGGAATGAGACTCTGATCCCCACTAAACAATTGATGTCCACGGGACGTGCAGATCATATTGCTTTAGTCGGTCGAAGTCCAGTCCTGTGCTGTACTCCAAAACGATGTGCAAATTACGTCAATTAATTGGACCTCATTCCGATGTTAATATGCAGTTACATATTGTAGTCACCCCGCTCGACGGATGTCAACCTGATTCTAGTCAGTGTATGTCGCCCCCAGGCTAGCGTCATTGTGCATGAGCCGAAAGGTGGGCTGTCAGTTATGGAAATTGACGATTGTGAAAAACATATAGACCCATTCACTACTTAGTGTGATGCGGCCGTGAATGTTATCTCCATTCAGTAGTACCGTTCACATTCCGTTAGCATAATGTAGCTACAATAGGTTGTTTTCACGGAGGAAAATAAGGCAACATTTAGCCTGATTGAAACGCCGCGGAATGGAACGTCTGTTCTTCATAAAGTCATTCTGTTCTATTATATTCAACTTTGCCGCCCCTTTCACGCTAAATGTTGCCGTCCACCTCACCTTCACCGCAATAGTTACGACCGAGAAGTGATCGATCTTGAGGTTACTGCTATTTGAAAACAACACATTTTTTTTTCTAAATGTCAAGATACTCGCTTCTTACCTTTTGGAGTAGAAAGAAAGCCAGCTGTGAATCACTTGTCTAATCCAAGTCCGATCTCAACCCTCCACCGCTGAAATGTCAAACCAATGTTCACTCTCGTTCTTGCCCAGCGTCGGTCACTATCAAGTTTAGATTTATTTTTTTATTTTTTCGTGGCACTTGACATTATTTTCATTTTTTTTTAAGCAGCCTTCCGCGGAGTAACAGCGGGTGTCTGGGGCAGCGAAAATCTGTACTAGTTCCGTCTTCGCGACTACAGCAAACAACTGACGAGACCGCGCATGACGTCACATCCCGCAGACAGAGGGCGGGAAATTCGAAGGATTCGGACCGGACGCTTCCTAAATAATATTGGCCAGAGGCTTGTAGGAGTACCCATTGTGAACAGCTAAGATGTTGATCTACTAATTAGAATAAGTTTCCGTCATAAAATGGTCAAATAAAAAGGCCATTGTTAAGATATTTTTTTGGGAAATCCTTCATTATAGTAGCTTTGACTATTTAAACCTATCACGTGGCTTCAGCATCACCTAACAGGTCCATTTATTTATTTATTTATTTATTTATTTATTTATTTATTTATTTATTTATTGATTGATTGATTGATTGATTGATTGTTATCACCCTTGAAGCTGCAGATACCTTTTAACACAAAAGATGGAGCAACAACTGTACAGATTTTTTCTTTTAGTTTTTATTTTAGTTTAGTTTCTGGCCCACAAATCTGTAGTCGATACAAAAGCTTACATATATCAAACACAGACTAAAAGGTGTAGAGCAGTGGTGTCCAAACTATGGCCCGGGGGCCATTTGTGGCCCACCAACCATTTTTCAGCGGCCCGCGGCACATGCTAAAAACTATTTGTACAGTTGGTGGAGACTACCACTACTAGTATTAAATTAATTTTAGATTTTCTATGAAAAGATACAGTTTAACTATTTACAAGTAAAATGGGAACAATTATCTTCCTAACACTGAGGTGATGAGGTGAATAATTGGTAATAGATTTTTAGAAGCAAAAATTGTTTCTCCGAATTGTAAACCTATTACTTTGATTGATTTTATTACATTGAAAAATAGTCAGATAACTGCATATTGCTATTGTTTTGGTTCTGTATCTAAAGATGGGATTTGGCTGCTGTTTAATACAGGGGTGACTAATGGAATAAAAGGCCGGGCCACCGGCCATGTTTACAAAGTAACTGCAATTTTTAAACAATAGACAATTGCTTGACTGATTATGGCGCAATGTAATGAACTAAAGTTGAAAATTTTTAAAAGCGGCCATGCATCCTTTGATTTTTCTGGATGTGGCCCTCAGAGGAAAAAAGTCGACATCACTCGTGTTGAGTGAAGACGGGGCTTATATTGACCACATAATGTTAATGTGTCACAATGGTGCAAAAGAGCACATGAGAGAATGGGGGGAAAAAAATAAAGAAGGTAAGCTATTGCACTAGCTTTCTTGGCCTCGATGGTCTCTTAGGTATTAGGTTTTATTTTGATTATTGATTTGTGCTGTATTGCTTAAAAACACGGGGATTTTAATAAAAATAATAATAAAAGCAAAAAAGGAGTAGTCCCATGTATATAAAAAAAAACTGTCAGTAGGTACAATTGGTTACTCTGTGTTCCTCCTTTTTTCTTAAGATGCTCAGTGTTCCTTTCAAATGTAACCCATAATTAATTATCACGAAATGCATGTTTTATAATACGCCTAATTAACAATTCAACGAGTGGGCCACAAAATGCACATCAGCACTGATAGCTGTTTCCAGTGGGATGTGGTATGTTTACATTACACTTGCATGTTCACTTTTACTTTTAATAGTAGTCGGGTGGATTTCCTCCAAAGTAACATCCTGTGTTCGTATATCCTCTGCTTTTCATGTGGTTTGCTGTGACAGCAAAGCTTGGATCCCATCGATGAGGTGGCCGCCCTGATTGCTGCCACGGTGCACGACGTGGACCACCCGGGCCGCACCAACAGCTTCCTGTGCAACGCGGGAAGCGAGCTGGCCATCCTGTACAACGACACTGCTGTGCTGGAGAGCCACCACGCTGCTCTCGCCTTTCAGATCACAACCCGAGACGATAAGTGCAACATATTTAAGAACATTGAAAGGTACACCAGAACACACTTTGCAACATTAGTGATCATAAACCAAAAAATATTTTGCTTTGTGAAATCAGAGGAATAACATAATTAGATCGAATGTAAAGGATTCATTAATTCATTGCAGCTCCTGGTGTGTGATTTGGCCACCGGGGGCAGTATAACAATTTGACAATTCGACAATTGTAAGTGACTCAGTAAACTACAGTGATATTAGTTGAATATCAAAGACCATTAAGATTATAATAATATATAACTTTGAAAATTGTTACATTGTCTGTCTAAATGTACGCATAACAGCAAACTTCAACTGGAAGTGGCGTTAAATCTTTGACCGCCAAAAACATTTTATAACGTTTAGTAAATTCATGATGTATGCTGCCATAAACGTTAAATGACGTCAGCTATGTTTTTTGTTTGTTTAGTTTTTTTAATCAATGGTCAGTGCAACGTCTAAGTGCAGCGCTGCCAGGTCAATGAGTTGTAAAACCAAAAACACCCACTAACTATTAGAGAGAGACCGATATAGTCAAGGATGCCGATAACCGGAATTTGGAGCCCATATTCATTTTCACTATAAAGGGAAAATATTCGCATCAAAATTTTGGAAAAATACAAACTCCAGCTCTTCATTTCTTGGGGAGGGCGGGATTTAAAGCATGTTTATTGAGCAACTTTATTTATTTATTTATTTATTTATATCTTAGTCAATAGACGTCTTTGTTTTTAAAATCTAACAAGTTCCGGGATCTCCCAGGAGCAGTAGCATGTTTTCAAAAGTTCAATAAACAATTGTTTTCGACGCTAAATAAAATATTCGAAAATTTCTATTGTGCAGAGATTTCCCAGGCTCAGCAGCATCTCTGAAAATTAAAAAAATAAATAAATAAATAAATAAATTAAATTAGTTCCCTGAAGTTAAGACTTTTTTTTTTTTTTTTTTTTAATTAATGGATCGATTATTCGGCCATATCCTCCATTCAAAATGGCCGATGCCGATATTTGTCAAAATGCTTAATATCTGTGCCAATAATCGGCCCAGCCGATAATCGGTCTATCCCTACTAACTATGACCAGCAGATGGCAGCATTGTATCTCTTTTCTCGGGATGTAACGATATCCAAACATCACGATGCGATATTATCACGTTATGAAGGTCACGATATGATAATTATCAATATATTGTGGGGGTGGGGCGATATTTAAATAAGATCACAATATTGTTAAAATAAATAAATAAATAAATAAATAAAGAAAGAAATAAATAAAATAAAATAAATAAATAGAGCTCATAGTAAAAAAAAAAAGCCCAATATTGTGCTTTTGTACATAGCAGCAATGCATATAAACCACCTACAATCTCTAATAACAATATTGAGGCACTTACTTGCTAATGCAAGCACACATTGATCGCTTCACAAGCAAATTAGGTTCCCCTTCATCTGACAATTAGCATAGATTTTAAACATAGAAGTCTAAAACATCCCTAATGAACATTAAATTGCACTAATAAACTAGCCACTAGAGGGTGCTAGAACTGCACAAATGGAAATCAACCTGGCATTTTTAACAGATGTGTTCCTTTTAAATATTGTGAACATGACGACGACGATATTGTGGAAGTTTTATCATGATATTGCCCTTATCGTTCTTTTCAATTGGCTGTCAGTGTATTGAATTACAATCAAACATGACTGAATCTGATGAAGTTTTCAAAGATGAAGTGAATGATCAAAAGCCTTTGTCACATTAAACCTAATTCACAGAGCGTCACTAAACAAAAAATATTAGTGTCAAAGTCACTGTTGTGGAGAAAAAGCATCTTTTCACAAAAAGCTCGTTTTCTCATCTTTTACATTTTCGCTCAATGTCATTCAAATGACCTATTTTCAAATGTTGATGTCAAAGGAACGGAATAAGGTAGAAACACGTTTTTTTTTCTTAATGAAAGAATGGGATGCGATCTTTCATGTGGTACCCATGTTGTATGTAGTAAAAGAACACAATATTCTGTTTACCTTGAAAGATGAGTTAAAATGCTCAAAATTGTCTAGCATCGTGTTTTTTGTTTGTTTTTTTTGAGAACGTGTGGCAGTAAAATAGTTTTTAAACAGATTCATTTTGACAGCAACCATAGCTTTGTTAGTTTGTTAGCCATACTAATGTGAGCAAATTTGTTATTTCAGTGGTGTACATCAAAATATTTACTCCTCTCATGTTTACCCTTCTTTTTCAAAAATGTTGTGACCCCTCCTCTAGATTTATAAATGAACACTGTTTACTCTCTCATATCAGTCAATATTTTCTTTTTACCCCGTCAGAAATCATATGGTTTACTGCCTTATAATGAGGCAAATGGTGTCCATTTAGACTTGAAATTATGTTAAAGAAGGTTCATTGCAACACTTACGATATGTTGATTATCCTCATAAATATGGCATTGAAAATATAAAACGAGTGCTTTAAATTCTGAAGTTAATTTTTATTTATATGAATGAAAATCAGTAAATGTAGGGCTTCAGCTTTCAGTTAAAGTGACAGTGTGTAATACTACAGCCTCATCTTACAAGAGGCCGGCATGTTTCACCACCATTTTCCTGCTACGGATGTCTAAATGACATCTTCGTGAAAGTAGTTAGCCCTGGTGTTGCTTGCATCGAGTGTCGGACCCAATGGGTTGACTGCCGCTTACCTTCCACAGCTGCGGACTGCAGCCGGTCGTTGCTGAATCCAGTGATTCAGGCTCCGATCGCATGTCACCTTCTGTTTTGCTCTCGCAAGCTTTTACTAGCTTTTCTTTTTTACTAGCTTCTCCCGCTATCCGCTCTTATTAGCCACTCCAGCCTATGGCTCTGACTAACTCCAACTAGCCGCTCTTGTTAGCTGATCCGGCTATGCTTTTTAAAGTATGGTCTCTCTGAGCCACCGTAGTGTGTGTGTTTCGGCTGCATCCTGTAGTGTAGTGACATCTAGTGGTCAACAATTACACACTGTCACTTCAAGCTTCAAGGGATGCCGTCAAGCTGAAGAAGGAGTCCTATCGGGCCTTTTTGGCCTGTGGGACTCCGGAGGCAGCTGACGGGTACCGGCTGGCCAAGCGGAAGGCGGCTTTGGCGGTTGCTGAGGCAAAAACTCGGGCATGGGAGGAGTTTGGTGAGGCCATGGAAAACGACTTCCGGACGGCTTCGAAGAAATTCTGGTCCACCATCCGGCGTCTCGGGAGGGGAAAGCAGTGCACCATTAACACTGTTTATAGTGGAGATGGGGTGCTGCTGACCTCGACTCGGGACGTCGTGAGTCGGTGGGGAGAGTACTTCGAAGACCTCCTCAATTCCACCAACACATCTTCCTTTGAGGAAGCAGGGGACTCTGAGGTGGGCTCTTCTATCTCTGGGGACGAAGTCACTGAGGTGGTTGGAAAGCTCCTCGGTGGCAGGGCCCCGGGGGTGGATGAGATCCGCCCGGAGTTCCTAAGGGCCCTGGATTTTGTGGGACTGTCATGGTTGACACGCCTCTACAACATCGCGTGGACATCGGGGACAGTGCCTCTGGATTGGCAGACCGGGGTGGTGGTCCCCCTTTTTAAGAAGGGGGACCGGAGGGTGTGTTCAGAGGGATCACACTCCTCAGCCTCCCTGGTAAGGTCTATTCAGGGGTGCTGGAGAGGAGGGTCCGTCGGGAAGTCGAATCTCGGATACAGGAGGAGCAGTGTGGTTTTCGTCCTGGCCGTGGAACAGTGGACCAGCTCTACACCCTCAGCAGGATCCTCGAGGGTGCGTGGGAGTTCGCTCAACCAGTCCACATGTGTTTTGTGGATTTGGAGAAGGCGTTCGACCGTGTCCCCCGGGGAGTCCTGTGGGGGGTGCTTCGGGAGTACGGGGTACCGGGCCCCCTGATACGGGCTGTTCGGTCTTTGTTCGACCGTTGCCAGAGTCTGGTCCGCATTGCCGGCAGTAAGTCGGATTCGTTTCCGGTGAGGGTTGGACTCCGCCAAGGTTGCCCTTTGTCACCGATTCTGTTCACAACTTTTATGGACAGAATTTCTAGGCGCAGCCGAGGCGTTGAGGGGTTCCGGTTTGGTGGCCTCAGTATTGCATCTCTGCTTTTTGAAGATGATGTGGTGCTGTTGGCTTCATCAAGCCGGGATCTCCAACTCTCACTGGAGCGGTTCGCAGCCGAGTGTAAAGCGGTTGGGATGAAGATCAGCACCTCCAAATTCGAGACCATGGTCCTCAGTCGGAAAAGGGTGGAGTGCCGTCTTCGGGTCGGGGATGAGATCCTGCCCCAAGTGGAGGAGTTCAAGTATCTTGGGGTCTTGTTCACGAGTGAGGGTAGGATGGAGCGGGAGATCGACAGGCGGATCGGTGCAGCGTCTGCAGTGATGCGGACGCTGTATCGGTCCGTTGTGGTGAAGAAGAAGCTGAGTCGAAAGGCGAAGCTCTCGATTTAAGCGGTCGATCTACGTTCCGACCCTCACCAATGGTCACGAGCTGTGGGTCGTGACCGAAAGAACAAGATCCCGGATACAAGCAGCCGAAATGAGTTTCCTCCGCAGGGTTTCCGGGCTCTCCCTTAGAGATAGGGTGAGAAGCACGGTCATCCGGGAGGGGCTCAGAGTCGAGCCGCTGCTCCTCCGCGTTGAGAGGAGCCAGCTGAGGTGGCTCGGGCATCTGGTTCGGATGCCTCCTGGACGCTCCCCTGGGGAGGTGTTCTGGGCATGTCCCACCGGCGGGAGGCCCCGGGGACGACCCAGGACACGCTGGAGAGACTGTCTCTCGGCTGGCCTGGGAACGCCTCGGGATCCCGCCGGAGGAGCTGGTTGAAGTGGCTGGGGAGAGAGACGTCTGGGCTTCCCTGCTAAAGCTGCGGCCCCCGCGACCCGACCCCGGATAAGCGGTAGATGATGGATGGATGGATGGACTTCAAGCTTTTTGATATGGAATATACAAATACCTAGGATGTAAATAAATTAGAAATCAATGGTAATGGCGTTTTAATCCAATGTGCTTGAACCCCAAATTTCTGATGTGTTTGTGAACATAATCCTGGTTTAATGTCATTCAAGTCGAAGCAGAATAGCTCACGGCTCCCCAGTGAGAGGTGCAAGGGGGGTGTGTACAAAGCAACCATTCATCGCCGCTGTCACTGCAGTCAGATTGGATTGCTCACTTTGCCGTGTTACTTACCAATCTGTGATCTCCGCCCTCTCCTTCTCCAGGAACGAGTATCGAACACTACGACAGGCAATCATTGACATGGTGCTTGCCACCGAGATGACCAAACACTTTGAGCATGTCAACAAATTTGTCAACAGCATCAACAAGCCGCTGGCTGCTCTGGAGGAGAATGGGGTGAGACGAACTCATTAATGGTAAAAAATAATGCAGTTTAAGAAATAGAGGTTCATTTGGCGTGTAATCTGGCGTTGCCATGGACACATATCTGTGCGAGGAGAGAATTTTACAACTTGGTATCATCTTTCTCGTCTTAGTGTGGAATGCCCTGCGCAGACTTTTAAAGCTTGTCTTGTCTATTTAAGGCAAGAATGATATGGGGAAATGATAAAGGGCTTACTTTCTCTTTCAAAATTACACAACATATATAAAGCAAACTTTTTAATTATTTGATGTGGCCTTTCAATTCATTCGACAAAAGGGTCATTATACTTTGCGTGTGAACACTCAGACTTCCAGGACAACAAAAAATTTATTCTACAAAGCCTCTACGGTATGCATCAGATTAAGTTGAAAGAAATTCGGGAGTATATCTTGAATATGTCACGTCTGTCTGTTTTTAGGGAAATAACGACGAGGAGTCAGTGAAAAACATTTTGACGTCTCCTGAGAATCGCATCCTTGTCAAGCGGATGCTCATTAAGTGTGCGGACATCTCCAATCCATGCAGGCCTCTGGAGTTGTGCATAGAATGGGCCGGACGCATTTCAGAGGAATATTTTGCACAGGTAATATGGAAGCTATACTTGAACAACATTTTAAATGAAAGATTGCTGTTTACTGCAACCATGATTCATTTTTACTGTACATCTTGGTTTGTATAATTGTCAGGGAAGCAGATAATGATTCATACCATGGCTAGGTTTTAAGTTATTTATGTCTACAATATTAGAACGACAACGGTGTCAAGTCTTTCACGGACTTTTAGCGATTAAAATTACAAGTTTAACTCATTTGCTCCCAATAACGTGTAAATCCGTTTTGTTTTTTTGTTTTTTTAATGTTTTAAGTCTCCCAAAGACATATATTTATACGTTTTTTGTTGTTGTTGTTGTTGTTGTTGTTCTTTTTTATGCTAGAGCATATAGAAGGCTTTGATGCAGCCTCTCAACTGCAAAGAACGGTTGCAGAAATGGTAGTTATTACACAAACGGCCAGAAGGTGGCAGCAGACAAAAGGAGAACAACCAGAGCCATGTAGAAAAAATGCTAAATTACTTGCCATTTTGAATAGATTTGTGAAAACTGATGAAGCTTAGCTCTCTTCTAATGCTAATTGCTGCAGAACGGAAACAGATAGAAACATACTTTTTTTTTTTTTTCCTGATGACAGAAGAGACTTTAATCGTTCTTTTGATAAGTTCCATGTTTTTATAGCAATAAAACACAATATTCTGTGGGCCTTGCAAAATCAGTCAAAATCCAGTAAAACAGCCGGGAGCGAACGGGATTGCTTCTGTGAAAATGGCTGGGAGTGAAGGAGTTAATGACCAACATTGTGTTGTTCGAAGAACCATTCTGTCCTGTAAATATCAATAAATTCCTTAGATGGTTAAAGTTAGTTTGATATTCTCCAAAGTTCAGAGTAACTGAGTACATTCAGACTGGCGTACTTGGAATAACTTCAGGTTTTGAGTGAGTTGACTTGCCATGGCCAAAACAAATCGCCTTTGAACTCGCTTGAGACATGCCAGTTCCAACTTGAGACTTGCACATGCTTGACTTGATCCTATCTCTGTTCTAATCCTTGTTTTATTTAAAAGGTGTTGGAATTGACTATAAATTTTCAGTAGCTGTGAAATTTCAGGGCTGTGAAATTTTCTGATTTTCTGAGAAAATGATAGTACCAAGAAAAAGTTTTGAGTTAAAAATTGAACATGTAGGAACAGTGTGATGGTGACTGTTGTCTTTGTTGCAGACGGACGAGGAAAAGAGGCAAGGCCTCCCAGTGGTCATGCCTGTCTTTGACAGAAACACATGTAGCATCCCAAAGTCGCAGATTTCTTTTATAGACTACTTCATCACGGACATGTTTGATGCTTGGGATGGTAAGGCTGTGACTACTACAACTAAATAAATATTATAAACGTATATTAAGTAAGGAATACCATACATCTTGTTTATGACCTTCTTTGCTGAACAATGTGATTCTCATACGTGAGGAAAATTTAGCTTTTAAAGACCCAGTAAAGGGATTTGTGTGTGTGTGTTTTTTTCCTTAATACATTATCAATTAAAGACTCTCAATTGTCGCAGATGTGAGTGTGAATACTGTGATTTGACTGGTGAGCAGTGACCCTGTTAAGTAATATGGAAAATGGATGGATGGAGAGGTTGCAGTATTATAGAGTGCATCTCATCAGATTGTATTTTACCTCTCAAATGTAGCTAAATCTGGCAACCCCATAGATTAACAGCAATAATATTATCAGTGATTCAGGTCATTATTAACGGTTGCAAACATACTGCATGTGTCATGTACCGTTTTGTATTGGGCTTCATTGGATTGTGCTGTTGTGGCTAATTGTAGCCGGTGAGTGTAATTGCCTGCAATTATTTCTCTGCAGTCGGTCAAATTGTTTGGAATTGATCTTTGCAAATAAAAAATGTTCAGAATATCATGATATACGTTGACTAGCAACACTTATGAGAATACACTGAGCCCCCTGCTGCAAATTGCCAAAATGCACAATTAACACCCACCTAAAATGGTTTGTAATTTCTTATAGTAGAATAAATAGTATGAAGCTCCTCATCTCACTTCAACAAAACACACTTCAAAGAACTTGTTTTTAATATACACTGGTTCTTTGAGATACAAGTGACATGACTGTACATTAAAAAGGACAATTACAAATTGTGTATTTAAAACAATTAAAAAACAAAACAAAAAAAACACACCTTTGCATTAAGAATGACCCTGCTAGCTTAATGCTAAGAATAATGTAAAACACAATTGACGGGTTAACTATTAGCATAAGTATTGTATTTGAACAAAAATGCTGATGCAACCTATGTGGACAGATAATATAACAATATCCATCCATCCATTTTCTAACTGCTTGTTCCTCACAAGGGTCGCGGGGGTGCTGAAGCCTATCTCCGCTGGCTATGGGCAGCAGGCGGTGTGCACCCTGAACTGGTTGCCAGCCAATCTCAAATATAACAATACTCACAGGCAAATATTTTTTTATCCTCTGCAGAGTACTCTTAATTATGACGCAGCTTACAAAGGAGTGATTGCCTCGATGTATATCTGTATAAAGCACAATGTCCATTAATTGCAGCATAAAATGTATGTTGTTTAAATGTAATATAATATAATATACTAATATATGTTTTCATAAAATAGATTATTATAGAGTGGTGTTTTCTTTATTATACGAATACATTACAAAAAAAATCGAGAGTATTCACAAATGAAATAAATTTGTCTCTTACGGAAACATTGAATTATACATGACTGTCTCGACAACACAAAGAGCAAATAGGTGAGTTTTTCAGCAAATCAGATGATAGGTCTTCCCTCCATCCCCAAAAGAAAATCAAAAATTTTGCACATACTGAACCGAAACTATGCTTGGGTTCACTGTATATTGAGATGATGGTGTTAGGTGGCAAATACTGTACGTGAATTAGAAAGAAAAGCTTCAGATCTGATCAATGATGATAAACGGTTTCTCTCAACTATCTCCAGCTTTTGCAGACTTCCCCAATCTTATGCAGCACCTGGACAACAACTTCAAGTACTGGAAAGGCCTGGATGAACGAAAGCTACACAGCCTGCGGCCGCCTCCGGAATAGGCGCCGCACTCCCCCCTGCTTGTGTTGTGTGCGTGCATACGAAAAACAGTCCTCCGCAGTGACGTTGTGACAGGCAGCCACAGCACTGATATTGCCGGCTCTTACAAGCTTGAGCGAGGAGAACTGTGTGTGGTGGGGAAAAAAAATAAACAGACGTGGACACACGACAGCACACTTTTGGAACTTCTCATGCCTCTCAGGCATTTGCAGTGTTGGCTGGTCATGACTTGAGAAAGGAAAGGGTCCGGACAGGCCTCGTGGATAAGCTTCAGTCCCGTATGTACCATACCTGCCTGTGAAACTGACCTTGCTGTTTGAGGAGAAACTGCTTGTTTACTGAAGGAGCCAGCAACACTGGAGGAGAGAATGGAAATGTGGTGCGAATAAATGAAGCTGTTCTATATGAGTCAGGTCATACAATCGCCTTCATTCTCCATCCTTGTTAACTCAGCAAGGCAGGACTGCTCCTTCTGCTCCTGGAGGCTGAAATATGAAACTACGATTTTTTTCCAGCCTCAATAAATATATTTCCATGTGCCCAACAGAAACGCATCATGTGGGAGGGGACAAAAAAAAACCTAGCAATGCGATCATAGGTTAACAAATAGATTATTTGGTATGCTCACTTATTTAGATTAACCATATTTTCCATATAAAATATCCTAACTGAACATGTGGGAAAATTAGAAAAATAATGGAGGAGAAAAAAAAAAGAAGCCAAAGCTAATAAATTCAGATGTACCTAACTCTCACTATTATTCATATGAAGCATCACCATATTAAACATTTTATTTTCTTATCAAAAGTACAGTACCAGTTCAAGACTTTTTGTATTGCACTGTAAATCATATTAGAAATGTCTATGTCTCGGTGTTGAGGGTTAGGTTGTTGCATTGGAGAATGAGTTATTGTTCATCATCAGAAGTTGTGTGGATGCAATCATTGTTGCAACCATCCCTCACGCTTGGTTTCATGCTGTAAACCGCTTGACATTTGACAACAGCAGAAATATGTGAAAACCATTTAGGACTTGAAATTTTGTTTTCTCACAGAATTTTTTTGTATCTGGTTTATCCTACTGAAAAGCCTTATTTTATACAATATTTATACAGTACATCCCACTGTGCAACTGCGAGAGACATCTGGAGTTTTTATTATAACATAGTCAGGTTATGTTCAAATAAATCTCAATATTTTTATAGACTTTTACACTGGATTTGCAGCAAATGAGATCAAGCATTATAGCGAGTACCTGTGAATTTGGTGGCCACACAGAGCATGTAAATAGATAGACATGATTAATGACGGAGGATGTGCATCGTGGAACCATCGCTGTTTTGAAGCAGCCTCACATTGATTTCAATACGACGTCATTCTATTTTGGCCACTTGTCCAACATCCTTCTGCACAGACCCGGGGAGCAGATTTGTCTTCAAAGGTGGATTCAGATTGGTTACTAATATTAATAATATATGTTGAAAAGATTGTTGCTGATGAAGAATACTTCCTTGTTAAACCGTATATAAATGCCATAGACAACTCTGTCGGATGAATGCAGTTACTTTGTATGTTCGTTTCTCTCTGATGACACAACTGTACACTCAATCAGGAGTCTTCTTTCTTCCTTCTGATTCTCATCTTGGTCTGAGGGCACGGAGAAAAAAAATAGAAACTATTCAATGAAAAATAAAAAGAAATTATTCAACATTGGTGCCTCTTTCCAATCATGTTACTGCTTTTCCAGTTATCATTTGCCCTAAGTTATTTCTGTTACAACAAACTTGCTGTCAGGAAGCGGACCTCAAATTTTCACGCTGAGACACGAGGGACTAATGTTTCACTCATGATTCAGACTTGAAATAATGAATGTTGATCACCAGATGTCCAAGTGAAGGCGGAATGGCCTGCTGCACTGGTGCAACTGGTAAACCAATTGCACCAGAGCTAAATTAAGAATCGCCAGTCATTAATGTTTATGACTCCTGGTAGACTGGAGTGGGCATATTTCATATTGTTGGTGAAAGTTGGTTTAACAAAACATACTGCAGACGTAGCTTTGAAAGTCAATACCAACACATATTTTGAAGTGAAACAATACTCTTTCTTGGTAGGAACATCTGTAGTATGGTTAAGTACGTAAGGCATTTAACATAATATTACAGACATTAAACTTTTTCTCTGTAGTGAGCTGCTATACAACTAAAAAGGCTAAAACCCATGAAGTCCAAAATATTGGCGCAAACATTTTGGTATTTTCAGAGGTTGAAGTGGACATAAATAGGAATTTGATGACGATTGATAATAGTTTTTAGAAAGTAAGTGAAAAAAAAAAAACCTCAAGTAAACTGTTTGATTCCAAAATCTGACCAAAACCTTTTATCTTCATTGAATGATCGCTGCAAATTACACTCTCTCACTTGGTAATCTCATTTTCTTTTGTTTTGCTCAAATCTTCAACTTTAACGAGAAAATAACACCCAGCAACCAAGGAACATTACCTTCTATAACAACTGGTGTCATTCTCATGTTGACGTCAACAGGATCATGTAGTTGAGACCTAAAGGTGTGTTTTTGTTGTTGTTTTTTTTGTTTTTGAAAGGGGTGAGGGCAGACATCACTTTCAATTACAATGTACTGTACCTGGTAGAACTTGTGTAATAACACACATAATGAAAGCATTGTTTTTTGCAACATGAAATGCAAACAAATATATTTATGTCTATCTGTGTGGTGATGTGTTGTTCTACAGTACTTGTGTTACTGATATTTTGCTTCATTGGTGTAATGCATTATAGGATAGGCAGTTTTCCTGCATCTTTGTGATTCGTGACTTGCGGATTCACCCTTTTGCAGTTTGGTTTTTGTTTTGTTCTCACTCACTTATTTGCTGTTTTTGTGCTCAGGCAAAAAACCTTATCTCCCATTAAAATATTTATTTGGCGCCATCTTGTGTCATCTTGGTGCCAAGGTACTATGTTGAAGTGAGTTGAGGGGCCTCATTAGTAGGGGCCTACTGCTTTGCAGCCATCTTGTGGCACTAGTGTTGACAATATTTGCAACAGGGTTATGTGAAAAGGGAGCCTACTAGTTTTCTAGTGACCATCGGTTGTTCTTTTTTTCATGGTACTGTAAATTGAGTGATACATTGAAAAATATAGGCAATAGAACAATCTATGCTCACTCCACATTTGAACAGCAGGACAAAATGGCGAACTCGCTATCAGTATGATAGTAGGCTACTTTATGCAAATTTCGTGTGCATGTGTGGACATGACAAAATATATGATTTTTATTTTCATTTCAATAGTGGATTATTCCCAATACAGCCAAACTGTGTTTGTAAATAACTGCTGAGGTCCTTCGGAAACGGTCACGTAATGATGAAATCCAACCGCTCACTTCCGCTAGCTCACAGTCGCGACGGCAACGTCACAGGAAGTACGTCATAGCAAGTCGTCGCAAACGGAGCGCGCTCCTCTAGATGGCCGCGTTCGTTGTCTAGCGTTTTTACAAACTATTTTAACTCTCATGCAAGCTCGCGTACTGGTGCTATGTCTTCAAGAATGGCCGGGCAATCGCCGTAAGTATCTTAAATCCTCCCTATGGAAATGAATATAAACCGAGTCAGTTAACTTGCTGGTTGGCTAGCATGGTTTAGAACCATGGGCGAGCTAACCAGTGCTTGTGGCCTGTTAGCTTTTGTTAGCTTTGGAGAAAATCTCATGTTGCGTAAACCGTGATGCGGTATTGCCTAAAATATGACTGATGCTATTGTTAAGTTTTAAAGTGTGACTCATAAATTTGAGAATAATTGTCCAAGCAGGTACATTTGGGCTATATAGGTGACGGCAACTTGATTACTGTTGTTTACCTTCCAAACTCAAAATTGTCGTAAAGTACACAATTAAGTACTTGAAACTTTAAGATTACATACAGTTGTTTTCCCCTCAAATAGCAATTGTGAAATACTTTCAATGACCTCAACGCAGTCGGGCATAACACATTTCTTCCTAGGAATGCTATTAGAAATGAGAAGGTATGGAGAAGATATATTATGTTACCCTCACTCAGTTTACAGGATATTTACATGCACATTTTTCTAATCTTTTATAATCATTGATCATTGTATAGATTTACGTAACTATTGATATAACCCTAGGTGTTTTTTCGTGTGTGTTTGTGTTAATGCTTTATTGTTGTTTCAGGTGTCTAACCAGTCGATGGGATCAACCAGCCCAGTCTAAGCAGGAGGACAGTGGGAACGTAGCCCATCACATTTCAGAGGTTGTCGGCTCGTCTGGTTCAAGCAGTTCACTTTCCCTAACTGAGCAAAAAGAAAATGTAACAGTTGGAGCTGAGAAGCCAGAACCTCAGGGAGGAGTCGAAATGGCCGCTGCCATGGCTGCTAAAATAAATGCCATGTTGATGGCAAAAGGAAAACTTTTGACTCCTCCACCATTGCTCACAAAGGTTTGTGTTATCTATTAAAAAAAAATGCAAGTTTTGGTTCCATACTGTCATAATTGTATGGATTTATTTTTAAACCTTATGCAGACCCCCCTATGTGTGCCAGTGCTGTCCCCTCCAGAAGAGTTGGTTGTTACGGAGGTTGATATAAATGACGTGCCTCTGAATTGCAGAGACCTTCTCACTAAAGGCAAAACCCAAGAGGAGGTATGTGAATAGCAATTGTGGAAGTTTAACATTGCAAACATTGGACTTGAAAATACTTTAGAGATTGTAACTTGCGGTCATATAGTTCTGGATTCACACTTTCAGATTCGACTGTGTAGTGGGGCAGTTGTATCAACCAGAGGACTTTACATGTCAGATGTCGAAAGGGAAAAAACAGGAGGGTATGTATGCAGATACACAACCTTTATATTAAAAACCGAGTCTCCAAGGAATCGTATATTTGAAAACTGTTGTCATAAACTCTGCGATCCACTGGCGACTGGGCCAAGGCACTCTGCCTTTGCCCCAGAGTCATCTAGGATAGTCTCCGGCTCTCCCATGACCCTACAGATATTGTGGAAGAATGATTTTTTTTTTCTGTTTTCTATTCATTCATTTTCTGTTCATTCTTTGAGTAAAGCACTTGGTAGCTGTGGTAGTTTTTTGTGCTCTCGCTGTAGGTTTTTTTTTTTTTTTTTTTTTAAACATGCCCTAGAAATAAATGCAGGTTGGTAAGGCTTGAGGGCAGGATGGTAATTTAAAATTGTTTATTTTTGTTTATTTTTGTTTTTTGAATAAATACTGAATTTTGAAATGAATGAATAATTGTTTTTATTAATCCTTCATGAATCCATTTATTGTTTTTCCTAATTAAGCAGCCCTTTTTCATGGCACTACTATGCTAAATTCCTGTAAAAGCCTTGGATGTGAGGATAGGGGAGCCGCAGTTGCAGATGCACTTTCATTGAACACTGGGAGAGCAGTCCACCAAGCCCCACTACTTAAAAACTACTGACCGGTTTACACCGGTTGCGGTGCGGTTGCGGTGCGTTCCGGCGACGCAAGCAATTAGATTCCATTCATTCGAATGGTGCAGTTTACACCGCTTGCGGGTGCGTTGCGTGTCGACTGCGTCTCAGCTGCGGCGTGCCGCAGCCCTTCCGCAAGGATAGACCTATTTTCTATTTTTGCCGGACGCCGCAGCGGTAGGCCTCCGGCAAATGGCAAGCTAGCACAAAACACATCGAGCGGGACAGGAAGACCGACGCAGTTTCGAAATAAATTTCCGGTTACCTTTCAAGATAAAACACTCGCCAGCTCCTATTTCGCAAGCATGCTAGCAAAACGTGATGTGGGCGTAGACGGGCCTGGAGTTAACGTGCGAGGTGCTCATTCACGGTTTAGACACCAGCGAACATGGACGAGGAGAGGTTTATATTGGAGGTAGAAAGCCACAAAATAAAAAAAAGTCCACCTCTCTTTCTGCTTCTCTGTTGAGCACAGACTTTCTGTGTGTTTGTCGTTGTTTTTAATGCCACATGATCGCGCGCGGTCACGCGAGACACGGCGGGAAGTGGTCGGCGACGGAGCTGCCGGACCGCAGTTGTGCGGAGCCGGTGTGGATTGGCCAAAAAATGGACCCGTCCGGAGCACGCAGTCAAGACGCACCGCACCGCAGCCGCAACCGGTGTAACCCCGGGGTTACTTAGCCTATCCTCTGTTTCGCCTATCCATTGTTTCGATTTCTAGTCTGGCCACTGTTTGTATTTTACAGTAGCCAACTTCTTTTTTTGCTGTCGCAGTAGTTGTCATGCAGGAAGTAGATTTAAGCTGCCTCCACAAACACACCCGAGCACAAAATGCTTGCTAATGTTCCTTTATGTAAAATGGTTGCGGAACTTCCCTGTTGTCCATGACCTGTCTAATTTGTCTCCTTTTAGACAAAGACCTTTGTATTTGCATGTCCAGGCAAAGACACAGGAGCAGGTCAATAGTAAGTGGCACCTACCCATCGACCTCTTTTACCTTTATGTACAATTTTAAAGAATATATGCCAGAGAATTTTTAGCAATGATTGTTCTCCATAACTTTTCTGCCACCATAGAAGCTGTTGCGAGAATAAAAGAGATCATCGCTGAGGATATGTTGAGAGCCTCTGCAGCCTCAGGAGGTCAACCAATGCCCATAATTCCCCCGCTCACACTGTACCCTCAGCCTCCTCGACCCGTCATCCAAACACCCAACAGCAGCTCAACGCAGAGTCAGGGGCATCGGCCAGCAGCTCCTCATCCAGGGGTAGGCAGAATTGAGAAAAGCCTTTATAACTCCATATTACTGTTTAGATTTTTAAGGATGGAGGTAAAGAAAGTGAGGCAAGTGAAGACCATGTTGCCTTCACTGATACCCACCTCCCAAATTAAATAGCAGAGAGAAGATCCTTGGTTGAAAGAAGAGCGCCATGGGTTACTGCGTCTGCTGACATCATATCATGTTTTGTTACGTGTATTCTCGTACCAAGCCAAAATGTGTGTTTAAAATTTTTTTTTATTCTTTCTTCATAGAACTTTGTTCACACAAAGATCTTTGTGGGCCTGGAGCAGTCTGTGCCATCATTCAACGTAAATGAAAAGGTTGAAGGTCCCGGAGGAACATACTTGGGTCACATCCAGACAGAAACAGGGGCTCGAGTCTTCCTCAGAGGCAAAGGTTCTGGCTACATTGAACAGGCGTCCAAACGGGAGTCTTTTGAACCGCTTTACGTCTACATCAGGTAATATATCATTTTTGCTCTCTAATGTTGAAACAAGAATACAAAATTGTTTCAGGAAACTCCCAGTTGTCAACTGTTGAATTTAAAGTATCCTTCGGGATTGACTATTACTAAAAAAAAACGTCATAGCGTTCGATCAGCAGGAGTGCCGTGAGAAGTTGGCTAATTTAACTTAATTGGTCTAAAGTTATCAGTTCATCTATTTATGACAGCGACGTATAGCGAACAGTTAAATGGCAATAAATTTGCATCCACCTGCTGCTGTTCATTAGAGGTGGGAATCTTGGGGCACCTCACGATTCGATTGCGATTACGATTCAGAGGCTACGATTCGATTATAAAACGATTATTGATTTCCCCCCCAGGCAGCAGCAAAAAAACAATGTATTTTGGTGCTTTTAATGTTTCGTACATTAGTTACAAAAATAGTACAAAAGTCCTCTCAGGCCTAAATAAACTACTATTTCAGTATCAAGTTAACAGTTCAAAACAGTAAATAAAATACTCAAGTCCTCATTCTGTAACAACAGCTTTTAAGTATATTCAGTCTTCAACAGAATAAAACATAGCATTGAGCAAAAATATATTATTTTTATCCACTCAAAAGTGCACTGAGGTATAAATGAAAGACAATGTGAACTACTACTTCAATACAAATGCCTAAAAAAAAAAAGTGCTTTCCTGCTTTTTAAGTTGTGTAAAGATGAACATGTAAACATTAAAGTTTCTCAGAGGTACAAAAAAAAAAAAAAAAAAAACCTCAAGTGCTTTTCTGCTTTTTAACTTGTGTAAACATGAACGTGTAAACATTAATGGGATCGTTCGGCTTTTTTAACATGAATCTCAATTTGATCCTCACCTCCCGTGTGTGCGATCACCACTGACTTCGGCATTGGACGAGAGGAAAATAGTCCACCAAGCTGGCTGGGGTCTCGGAAATAAAGCGTTTTTCTTCTAAAAACTTTTTGTTTTCAAAAGCGTGATACATTTCCACCACAATACTCTTTTCTGAATAAAGTCAGACGCCATTACCGCCAGCCACTACTTTTCTGTTCGTTCGTTCGTATCACTGCGCGGCGCCCTGTAGAACGCTAACCGACGCACTGCAGCCAGCTAGCTGATACTTCCGCCTCAAGTTGTTTGCCTTTTCGGAGCAGGTCTGATCTCACGAAGAGGTGGGTTGGTCAACTCAGCCATGCTTGTTGTTGTTTTGAATCTCGAGGCGTGAGTTGTGGATGTGTAATCTCGGTCCGTCCCAAAAAGCGTCCCGAAGACCGCGCGCTACTGCGTTTCAGTTCTGCGTACTTTTCGCTCGGGTCACTTTAGTTTCGCTTCCCTTGGCATATTTATATAATCGGAATTTGGACGTTTGTGAATCGTTCTCGATTGTTCCACGGCCGAATCGTGAATAATCTAAGAATCGGAAATTTTGCACACCTCTACTGTTCATGCATAAAAATATCTGTGTTTAATCAAATTGACCTGTTTTCACATTTGATAAACTGAGACAGGAACATTATTATTTAATTATTTCATATACTGATTGTGACATTTTTGGATTGCACAATACAAAGGTTTTCAAATATAGATATGTACCTTGGCTCATAAACATAATTTGTATTGGTATTAAAAATGACGATTAATGTAAATGATTTTTCATTGATTTCAAAACTAAGTATTCAACTACCAAAAAAGCTCACTGAGAGAGGATAAAATCAAATACATGTCATGCTTTCTGTGCAAGCAACATGGTGCGTTCATGCTACTTTCCCAACATCAGGAACTTGCAGATACACTGCACCGTTTGGCACATTAATCGTTGTCTTCGATTATACTGCTTTTAAGATTGCGAGAAGCCAAAACTGAAATCATGATTCAATTGCCGTTAATTCCCCAGCCTTAGTTTGCTGCAGAGTTTACAGTACATTGGCACATTAGAAATCTATAGTTTAGATCGCTATTACTTTTTTTCAGTTCTTGTGAAGTTTGCAAACCAATTTATTGACACCCACATTGCATATAAAACAAGATGTTTGGTACTTAATCCTTTTGGTGTCATGCTCTAACAACGGCATGCATTTATGTTGCAGCCACCCCAACGCAGCTGGCCTGGAGGCAGCCAAGCGGCTTGCAGAAAGTCTGTTAGAAACTGTAAGTTGATCACTTGTGTGAATGAGAGTTGCACGGAGGTTTAAGAAGGTGAAGCTATCAAAGCATATAGTTATCACTGATACCCACCTCCAAGAGTAACAGTGGTAGTGTGAACCGCCTGATCTCCAGACATAGGTCCTGAGTGCTCTGCACCTACCCACAATACATTTCAACTGTCAATCAACGCTGCCGTTTTGCAATAGTTATTGTTCATTCCGTCTCATTTTCACCTCCATCTACAGGTGAGAGCTGAGCACGCTCGCTTAAAGTCTTCATACACGGCCACCACCTCAACTCAACGTGAGTTTGCTTTCACTTTTTTTTTTTTTTTTTTGACTGAACAGGTATGACAATATTAGATGTTAACTTCATCTTGTCTTTTAGTGAGTGGTCCAACTGTAGGTTGGTCACAGCCTGTTAATGATGTATGTGATTGACACCATTAACGCCACACTCTATACTTTCCTTTCAGCATATGCAGCTCATGGATTTCCACCTAATAGCAATTACTCTAGCCAGTCTTGCTGGTATAACTACCCAGCCAATGGGTATGCTGGAGGCTATTCAGCGTACCCAGGAGCCAGTGGTTATTGGAGTAATGCAAATGGTCCCCCAAGTCATTCTAACATGTCGACAACCCCTCCATCTTCTCAGGCAATGGTTCAGTATCCGGTGTGCCCACGGAATCCAAATCCCTATCTTGTGGAGGTAATCCGGACCGTTAGAGCTTTTTTGTATGTTAATCTTGGTATCTTGAATACTTGCTAATAAAAATTAAAATACTCTGTACATTTGCCTCTCATCATCCCAATCACAAACATTTCATATAAAGCCCCATTATATGGAACTACTAGTGATTAGATCAACTAACACAATACAGCTCATGATATCTGAATAGTCATATTAAGGGGAATTTATTTACTATAGAACTTATGATGTACCGCAAATATCATTCAGTACGCCATTTATTAATTTCTGAAACCCAATTGATGAATAAACTTTGAAGGGTGGATTCAAGTCGTTTTTGGTGGCCCTTATTACATGAAGCTGTACAAAAATTGATATGGCAAGCATTTTCAGATACACCAGAATCTGATGTTGACATACGTAAATAAATAAATAATTTTTTTTGTGGTTTTAAAATGCCAAGACGAGTAAACTCCCGTCTGTTGTTTTTAGGTATTAGTAAGTTTTGCTTGCCAAATGGTTTGTATATATAAATGTGTGGGGTATGTTTGTTAAAGGGAATTGGTAGCGGCACTACAGCGGACCCTGTAGGATCTTTACACACTCAGCCGGATGCAGGAAGTTCAAATCAGCAATTTCATGAAAGCACCAAGGAAGAACAGGTTAGATGAAGATTCATGCTTGCACTCATTCTGAAAGGCATATGGTGGAAGGTGGATTAGAAGGGTAACAGATTAACATGCCATTCAAACCTCACTTGGTGTAGATCAGATTTGAGGAAATTAGCACTCAAGATTTGATTTATATTAATTAAAAAATACAAATGTAAAATATGCATAAGTTGTAATCTTCTGAGAACAAAATAATGATCTTGACAAACATTTTGGGTTTCATTCAGCCTGCCAGCTGCACTCAGGAGACTCCTGCTCTTCAAGAGAATACATTACCTCCCCATATCATCCAAGACAAAACAATAGAGAGGTTTGTACTTTTGGAATTTCCCATATCATTCTTCCCTAACAATCTCTTTGCTCTTCATAAATATTTTTGGATCCAACCCTTTAGGATCCTTATGCCTCCGCCGCCGCCTCCCTTTGCCGCTCTCACCTCTTGCCCTCTGAAGCGAACGAGTGACATGTTGACCCAAGATCGTGACAGTCCGACCGACAGTGCTGCATCTTCGGGTACGGTCCCGTTTTGTGCTCCTTTTCTGAGAGATGAAGCAACTCAGGACCTTTTCACATTGACGTTGCACATATATCCAGTTGGCAAAAGCTTGAGCTTTTTTAAATTCGCAGCAGTAGTAAAAGCTTAAATTGATTTATTATATTTAGTTGTCATCTCTACCACTATATTTTGAATATTTGAAGTGTCAGTCGTGTAGTGCGGAGCTTTTGCCAGCCAGAAGAAAGTGTGACGTCTTGATCAATTGGTCTGTTGAGAGATAGTCTATTCAATGAAATGGCATCTCCAACCCCCCCGTGGAGGAATGGAGGCGGAGTGAAGACCTGTGAAATTTTCTCAACTGCTAAAAGCTACTAACGTTGTCTTTTTCTATATGTCTTTTTGTCTTTCCCTTGTTCTCTCTCTTTCTCTCTCTCCACATGTCCACGGACGTGCCTGCCATGAATGTCTTGACCTGGCTGCCGGGGGATCAAACCAACTGTAAAACCACCGCTAACTGGGGGCTCTTCAATGGGTTGCCTTTTTTTCGGGGTCTCTCTCTCCCTCCCCATCTCCCTTCTGTTTGTCTCTTATGCTGTGTCTCAACAGGTCTTGTTGAAGATGTGTGTGAGAAGAAGCCCAAAATAGTGATGGATGCATCAGGGCTGGTGCCCTATGGTGGCGACTCTTCCGATGAGGAAGAGGAGAGAACGCGTAGCAGTAAGAACAGTAACTCATGACCCCTTCAGAGATGCACTTGAATCCCCCCCCCCCCCAAAAAGAAAAAGAAAAATCCTCTTTCACACTAGAACACACTGAATGGTTTGAAACGATGTGTGTTCCCAAAGGAAGATATATTTTCAGTGCCCCTAAAGGCAGGAAATGTTAAAATAAAGAAATGTACGGTTTTACCTCACGCAATCGCAATCCGCTACTTGCAAATTAAAATGATCAGATTTGGGAGGGAATCTATTCTCTGCTCTTTGCAGAAAATCCCGCATATTTGCTGTTTTGGTGCTCATGCCAGAGCTGCCATCTCATGGCATCTAGTTTTTGTTTTGTTTTGTTTTTTGGTGGAGGAAGCAGGGGGGCTGTCAATAATTTGCGGATTTTTCAGAGGAATGCAGAAAATGTCCACCAACTACTTCATGGACTCATGTATTTATTCCGTTCAACACAAATGTAGTAATTTGATGAAGCAATGCTCATAAAGAAATTGAATACAGTACACCTGAGTACCAAGAAAGCAAATTGAATCCCCTGTTTCCCATTTTAACAGTAGTGTGCTTTGGATGGATTTTTTTTTTTTTTAAATATGTGCATACAAGTGATACCAGAGATTTATTCAACTTTTTTTTTTTTTTTTTTTTTTCCCCCATCACAAATCAGCCCCATTTATTTGGTCTGAATTGAATACAGATCAGTAACCGATGGCATAACCACATTAGAGCTTTTTCTTCTCTCAGAAAATGGATGTCTGTTCCCATGGAATAATATAATAAAAATGCCTAAGATTTACACTTACTTCATCTGACTCATTTATGTAAATGTGATTAATTAAGGATACCCTATGAATGCATATTTTGGAGCCTCGGTGCCATTATGTATGGTCAGAGCTCCTGGGCTGTCTAAGCCAAAGCAAGGCTGGACATAACGCTGAAATCGACACTGGAAGGTATGCAGGTGTTGTTCCAGATCCACGTTAAAGAAGGACAGAGTCTCTTGGTCATAGTCCAAAGCCAACCCGATTCGGACTGGGTTCACTGTGATCCTCAGGTCGGGGCTCTGGCCGTTGTGTAGGAACTCATACTTGTGCCTGGAAAAATAGGAAAGTTGTTTGCCTATAGTTACAGAATTATTTTATTATATGGTTGGTTCACCAGAGATGATAGTTAACATTAACACAAGTCGGTAGTTTTACTACTGAGGACAGAGCGAACTAGTACTTGAACCTTTAGCTGGATCTCAAATGCTCAAACATTCCGTAAGTCATTCTAGTTGGTTTTTTGAAGGAGTTCCATGTTGTTCTGTACAGAATATGGAGCGTGGATAACATCGCGATGATATAGTGCTATGGTACCTTGTAGTAGTGAGGATGTGTCTCATACACCAGGAGGTGTTGTTGCCTCCCAGGTACGAATTTCTCTCTGTGTCCTCATATGCTACTCCAATCCTGAACTCTGTCCTGTCGTCCACCTCCACTTCCCAGTAATGTCTAGTTCGCACTGGAATCAGATCCCCAAGGACTGCTACACACCTGATACACATTGGTAAGAATGTTTACTGAGAACGAGCTTCATAAAAAAACACAACAAAACTATTTTTTCTTGTTATTCTACCAATTTTTGCTGTTCTTCTACTTTTACATTTCTCCACCAATTAAAACAACTGCACTAATCATTCAGGACATCTTGGGAGCATATAACATTCCCAGAATTCAGACATGTAACTGATCCAATTTGAATTCCCATAATCTGCATTATAACATTCCCATGCAATTTTGACAGTAATTGCATTATCTGATTTACCGAGTGAAGTTATCATCATCTAAGGCCATAGCGCTGATTGGCAGCTCTTCATCGCCATAGAAAATTGTGAAACCATCCTCAGAGATGGACAGGCATGGATGGGCAGTGTCCTCGAGGAGATAGAAAAATGTGCCTGCCAGCACAGGAACAAAACATTTTTAGATTGTGTTTAGTTGCACAGTAACCTGAATAGAAAAATTGGAGAATGCCCTTATGTTGCTTCTCACCAGAAGTGGAGATGATTATGTCCTCACTTCTGTCACTGGGCCCACCAATATTGACCGCTCTCACGGAGATGAGGTAATGGTGGCCTGCTTGAAGCTGAATCAGACACTGACATGTGGGCACTGCTACTACAGACCTGACAATTTGGACATATACTAGGTCAGATAGCAGGTATTTTCAGTTTATCCAACTCATAGTAGGCCTTTTTTTTTTTTTTTTGCATTCTTAGCGAAAATGAATCTGGACTCACTGGAAGTTAGCATTCAACAAAAATGCAACAACTTCTCTGAAATGACCAGACAAAAAAAAAAGACAAGAATAGAAAATGACCCCAACTGCTGAGGATAAGAGCTGTAGCTAAGAATAGATTTTCTGGGACAGAGTGTATCTTGATTCAGCAGCCCAATAACCACAGGGCCTCAGGACCGCCTTTGCAAACTTGAACATTGGCTTGCACAGACACGCACCCCCACCCCCACACACACAAAAAGATGAATTACAGGAGGTAATTTGTGATTTCAGTAGACCAATTTTGTGCTCAAATGACAATTGGGATGGCTTCCTAGTTTAAGCATAGGCACTGAAGCCTCATACAGTAATAGTTGACCTTTATCTGTTGGCCTAAACACTTAACAACCTAAATTACATTTGTTCCTATCTTCCAACCCCTTTATTCTCTTGGCCAAATGCTTCCAGTACCATGTAAGTTTTTGTCCAATCAGTTTCAGCCTCTGTGTTGCCATTTCAATCTAATTTGCTCAGAGCCTTAAGAATTGGTAGTTCTAGACAATATAACGTAGCGGTCGTGGGTCTTTTTCTTAAACTAAGTCGATTTCAGTTGTCGTCCCAAGACCCGTTGGTTGACTCGATTATATCAGACTTTTACCACTGGTTGTTGGTCAGATTCAGTGAGCAAGCCAAGTTCAAATACCAATTGGGAAGCCCTATTGCAAATCTATCTTTCAGTAGGATGTAATGCATCCACTCTTACTCAGTGACCCCTTTCTCTGTCCCATCAGGCCCATTCAGTTCAGTGAGCTCCACAGTATAGGAGTCAACGGGGTCAGGGTTTCCCGACTCCCAGCGTATGAGAGCAGCCTGTGGACAGCTACAACACTGCCTCTGCTTGATCACTGGAGGTGACGGAACTGCGAAGAAATAGAAAAAAATATATTAGATATCTGATTTCAAATGTAGAGAGTAAAATGAAGTACAGATAGCTTAAACATCTACAGTGGTACAATAATCAAGTGTTAGTGCTTCATTACTTGCCACCACTGACTTATAGTTTACCTGTCATGTACAAGGCCTTCTCACTGGCCGGGCTGATGCCTGTTGTGTTAGTGGCTGTCACCCAGAGCTCATATTGAGCACCAGGTAGAAGCCCTTTCACAGTGCAGTGTGTCTCTTTCACTTTTGACTTGCAAACTAAAAGGGAAAGAATCTGATACTGGTTTAAAAAAAAAAAAAAAAATGTATCAAGAGCAGATGGTGGTGTGACGTCGGCATACCATGTGGGGCAGTGGTGCTGTCCAGAGGCGCATCCTGCAGCACGGGTCTGTAGTACAGCTCATAAAACTCCACTGTGTCATCAGAGAACAGACTCCAGCACACACGCAGAGATGTCTGGGTGGCCGAGTTTGCCGTTTGTGGGTTGATAACTGGGGCAGATGGAGCTGTGGACATCCTGTGGTTTTTACTTGGCAGCCAGTGTTGCATTGGTATATACAGTACAGTATCTCAGGAGTGTGTGCGCGCCCCTCACATCTTTGTTAAAATATTGTCATTAGACAACACAGTAGCAATGACACTGCTGTCATTTAAAGTAGTACATTTTTTTGTGTTCCCTCAAAGTAATAGCACACAGATGCAACAAAAGTGAGTACACCTCTTGGTGAAAACACAAGACCTTTCGCGTCACATAAAATCCGCATTGTAATTCTATCCTCTCAGTATTAGTATTGCCGTTTCAGACTTTATTTCATCATCTATAAATTGGATTGGACCGTTCTCGTCTTGGACTTAATTACACCCTGCAGGTATACCTAAAATTGCTGTTTTGTGTCGAGTATGATGTAGTTATTACACTGCAAAACCAGAAAGGAAATCAAACCTGGAACAATGTTGATGGAGTCCATCATGCTTTTGACATCTGACAGGTCAGCGAGCGGCGTTTCAAATTCTAGACTTGTCGCCAGTGTGAAGTCCATCTCCTCTTTTGCAAACTCCTCAATTCTGATGATGTACAAAAAAATCATGTTGTATATGAATCGAACTACTTCAGATAATGTATGTGCACTGGACCGTATCTTACCGTTTCATGGTGGGAACAACTGCCTGTCAAAAAAAGAAAAAAAAAGGAAACCATTTCAATGCATGAAGATGAATGATAGAGATAGATGGAAATATATAGACAAAAAGATAATTTGATAGACTGAGCGGGGTGGAACGATGGATGAATAAACACCTTGAGAAAAAGCCTATTGTCCTGGCTGCGATAAACCTCCTTAGCTTCCTCAATGAGCTCCTTGGAGGCGTCCAGCGCGTGCCCACAGGCTAGCAGCTGAGCGTACAGAGCCTCCAGCTTCCTCTTCTTTTCGTCTTCCAATCTCGCCGCACGCTCGTCATAACGCTGCGATATTGTCTGAAGAACGTCGGTGTAGTGATGCTCCAAGTGTTGCTCACGTCGGCCAAAATTCTCCTGTGTGTACGCAGTTGCAGAGTTTTTAAACTTGTCTAGATCTTTGATTATGAATATCGAATGAATGAATATCTTACGATTATGAACTATTATTATTTTCTTTCCCTCGGGAGACATTTATACCTCTACAGTAAGAAATATTTCCTCCAGGTGTCCGGCAAAGTTCTCCATCTCAGCCACCTTTTCTTGCAACTGATTCCTGGTGCTGTCGATATCACTCTGCAAGGGTTTGAACAAACTTAAAATGGTCCCTTCATTCAAGACAATTACTTCCTGAAAACAAGAAAAACATCTGAGCATTTAATTTATTGTATCCTTAACAGGTCCATGTCCCTGATAGGAAGACAATTCAGTGGACTAGTATTCCTGTACTAACATATCAACCCCCCCCCCCCCACCCCCTCCTTTAGAGGTAGAAAACAATTTCAGCTTCCCATACCTCAATACGACGAGCACTGTTAAACACATCCTGTCCATGCTTTGCCCCAGGAGACTTCTGAGGACTGGCCATGTCTCTGTTCAGCTCCTGGAGTACAGCTTCTTCTGCAATCGCATCCAGTCTAGCTCCCCTAATCTCATACAGATCCATGAGAAGTGACTGTGGAAGGATATTAGAAGATTGAGTTATAAAACAAGTGATCTGAGCAAAATGAACACAATAATGCATGTAGAAATGAATGACAACTGGAAGGATATTTACCGCAATGAATCAGCTTTTATGCACCTATTGAAGGTCAACGTGTGCGACAAGCAAACTGAGCAGAGCAGCAACACACGCAGAAAGCTGTGACAGAAATAGATGAGGCAGGCACACTGATCAAATGTCAAAAATATGTCAACATTCTGAGAATAGGGGCCAACACTTTCCGTTGCTTATTGAATAAAATATGCATTTGAAACAATAAGGAATTAAAGTGAAATTGTAACGTATTTAAAATTCTGTTCATTCTGAGATCACAGTTCGGAAATCCCCACACTTGTGAGTCGTGACTCAAAGTTAGAACACGAATTCCGGGAGGGTTATGGTGCATTCACCGACTCTGGTAATTTCTAAAACGTATTTTGAGCACTTTTGTAATCGTCGAGGGCAAAACGTAACTTGTATTAAACTTTGGGACGAGTGTCTCAATAAATTTGTTTTTCAAATATCTACGCAAGTTTTTGTTCGACAGATGCGCTATATGTTTCTTTGGCTGACTAAGATTCCTGTTTGTAAAATGGATGGACTGGATGGTGATTCCCCTCCAGCAGTCATTGTAAGGAAGGAATGGAATAATGAAATGTGTAGCTGATGGAAGAAAGCATGTTGGGGACCACAGAAATGTGAAAAATATTTTGCACTCACTCACTTTACTCTCCACAAAATTATATCATTTGTCTATGAAATTGTGGGCAAATACACTTGTGCAAAGGAACTATGTAACATCCTTGCGCACGCTTTAAAAAAATGTAATAAGGTTAAAAAAAAGATCCCTGGTAATCATAATAATTTAGCACGGGGAAAAACTCCGCGTGCAATGTTATATCGACGTCTTTTTGTGTTTGTGAGTCGCTTTGATGAAGCCATAAGCTTTGTATCAAAAATCCCAATTCTTTCTGTGGTCCTTGAATGCGTCAACGTCACGCAAATGGCGGACGTTGTAAACAGAGCCCCAGGTTTGAGGAGGAAGGCCCGTGTCCACACATAATCTTCAACGATGAACAACGTCGAGTGTGAGCGCCCGGACAGCCTGGACGAATGGGTCGCGGTAAAAAGTAACATATTCGACGAAGCCGAGGTGTTTAAGCTGGGTTTTATCGTCCAGTGGAACGTCATCGAGTGTAAGTTCGCGGTCACCTGCCACAACAGGACTTTACAGCGGCGGAGGCGTAAAGAAGAATTTAGCGTGACTGCTGAGCATCAAAGCAGCTGGGCCGGACTCTTCTCGGTGAACGATTTAAAACACATCAATCAGCACCTGACTTGTGTCGACGATGTGTTGGCTGCTTACTTTCCCGACATGTCCGAGTTCGAAGACTGCAGCTTTTGGGATTTTCTCTTCCCGAGTCGGAAGTACGCGTCGGACGACGAACGCAGGGATTCGGACGCGTCGTGTCGGAAGCTGGAAAAGTACTTCAGCACCGCCATCGACGTTTGCGGGAGGACAATAGTGCTCGACACGCTTTTCTCCCAGGATGAGCGGGACGTGGATGACTACTTTGAGAACCTCCAAGAGTTCAAGAGGAAGAGCATGCACGACGAGATGTCAATGGCGAAGGGTCACCTGCGGCAGGTAGCTTAAAGGCCTCAGTATGCTTCTGCGAGAGGCTCGCGGGGAGGCGTTACGGCGTAGCTCCGCTCGTGCGTTTGCCTTCCGACTTGTGCGCAATACACATCTGTGTCTGCTGGAGTTCACGCCAAGTCCCGCTGTCGCTATTGCTGGGACGCCACAGAGTGGCGATTCCTCTGCATTTTATGACGGATTCAGGAAGTTCAATTTAATTCAGAAACACGAAACAAAGCCGGGGGAGAGTAAGTTCATCACCGTGGCAATTAATTATTGCCAATTTGCACCGCCCACCCAGCATTTTTCGGTCCAAAAGACGTCGAATAGACGCCTAAATGGTGCTTAGACGTCTAGGCTAAAAAAACGTCTACAAATCTATATCAAGACGTCTATTAGACGTCTAAGCTTAAACGTCTTTTAGACGGCTAAACTTACCCCGGGTTTTCACCGGATGCGGTTGCGGTGCGGTGCGGTGCGTCTTGACTGCGTGCTCCGGACGGGTCAATTTTTTTGTCAATCCACACCGGCTCCGCACAGCTGCGGTCCGGCAGCTCCGTCGCCGCCCACTTCCCAACGTGTCTCGCGGGACCGCGCTCGCGCGATCATGTGGCATTTCACAACGAGAGGTGGACTTCTTTTGATTTAACCTTTTCTTCTTCTTCTGCTATGAGATTCCATGCAGCATCCTTTTTTTGGTTGTCCTTGTAAAGTATATTAATAGCGAGAGTCGGGTCAGTGCGGGTCCACTCTTTATTTCTGTCTTCCCCGTCCGGCTGCCGCTCAGTACGGCAAGCGAGACGGGCACAACAAGCAATCGCGAACATCAAACTCACAATACATTACAGTCCTTATAAAAAGGATGTGCCGTGTCATATATTATTTTGTGGTTTTCCACCTCCAATATAAACCTCTCCTCGTCCATGTTCGCTGGTGTCTAAACCGTGAATGAGCACATGGCCCGGCGACGCCCACGTCACGTTTTGCTGAAAAACTTGAGAAATAGGAGCTGGCGAGTGTTTTATTCTGAAAGGTAAACGGAAATTTATTTTGAAACTGCCTCGGTCTTCCTGTCCCGCTCGATGTGTTTTGTGCTAGCTTGCCATTTGCCGGAGGCCTACCGCTGCGGCGTCCGGCAAAAATAGAAAATAGGTCTATCCTTGCGGAAGGCTTGCGGCACGCCGCAGGCCTTCCGCAGTCGACACGCAACGCATCCGCAAGCGGTGTAAACTGCACCATTCGAATGAATGGAATCTAATTGCTTGCGTCGCCGGACCGCACCGCAACCGCACCGCAACCGGTGAAAACCCGGGGTTAGACGTCTTTTAGATGGCTAAAAAAGGTGTACAAATGGTCTAAAAATGAAAGTTTTTTTTTTAGACGTCTAAGTTTAGACGTCTATTACATCTACGCCTAGACCTCTCGTGTAATATATTAAATGTAGACGTTTGCTACATGTTCACTTTTATACCAAAGTTAAACAATGTCTGTTAAACATATTCACAACGAACCAATAATAAAAGTAAAGCTGTCAAAAGTGAATGTTAAATCAGGTTGTCTTTAAAATAAAAATAAAAAATGTAACCCGCGATCCTTACCTTGATGTAGTTCCAGGATGCTATGACGATTCACATGTGTTTTTGGACCTTTTAATTAGGTTTCAGTAACACCAATGTGATGCTTATTTTACTACTGGATAACATGAACCAAACTATCCTATTTAAATATAAATGCATTTTTTTTTTTCAAACATCCAACCATCACAAACATTTGAATGTGAAACCAATATATATTTGATTTATTTACACATTATTAAACATATTACAATAAAACTACAATATTACTGATATGTTATACATATTTGTTTTCATAATGTGGAAATGTGGCTCAAAGTCTAATAAACAAAATTTCCAAAATAGTTTATAAATAAAAATAATCATTTTTATTTTTTTTTAGACACCACCTGCCTGGGATCACTGATCTGTATACATACATTTTGAAGTCACGAGGTCACCATATTATTACATCCAAGAAACATTTCTCGGCATACGATCCTATACATTTACTAGGGGTGTCAAAAAAAAATCGATTCGGCGATATATCGCGATACT
The DNA here is from genome assembly GCF_051991245.1 of Festucalex cinctus. Taxonomy (NCBI): domain Eukaryota; kingdom Metazoa; phylum Chordata; class Actinopteri; order Syngnathiformes; family Syngnathidae; genus Festucalex; species Festucalex cinctus. The sequence goes on from NC_135414.1 coordinate 8,736,644, forward strand.
ACATCGCGCGATTCTCGAATCGATTCAATAATCGGCAGAATCGAATTTTTTTTTTTTTTTTTTTTTTTTTTTTTTTTTTTTTTAGGATTCACACCTTGAGCATGGAAGAATGTTATATGAACGGCACATTAAGCCTTAATATTTTTATTTTAATGCTGTTCAAACATGAAACAGATTACAACCTCTATAAGACTGAAATTTCAGATAAATAAATAATACATTTTCATATAAATCTTACACTCTACAAGCTTACTGATTAGTATTTTCTAAATATGAATGAAAAAAAATCCCAACAATCGACTTATAAATTCGTATCGGGATTAATCGGTATCGAATCGTGACCATTCGTATCGGGATTAATCGGTATCGAATCGAATCGGGACCTGTGAATCGTGATACGAATCGAATCGTCAGGTACTAGGCAATTCACACCCCTAACATTTACAGTATCAAAATTAGACATTTGAGACAGTACTTATAGAAACGTGATTTGTTTTAAATCTGTTAAACATAAGCCTTCACACATTTCACAACTTGCCTTAAATGCATGTATAAATTATATGCTTCATGATGTTTACAGGAGGAAACCTGTATTTTTTAAATTAAAGAATTATAACTAATTCAACAAAAGAGGTCTCTTTCAAATATAATATTGGGGTCTAAGGAACTGAGCCATAAAAGAAAAAGGCCGTCCTGTGGCTTCAACGGCTTGCATGGGGGTGTGTGGGCTATACAGTCATGTATACAGATTAGTGCCTGGGATGCATAAATTAAAACACAGAAGAAAAAAAATACACCAATTTCTAATTTCCCAGAACATCATGTTAAAGGTCTCCAGAGTTTTCATGGGCAACTGTCCACTCTCAGCTTTGATTTCTCCCCAAGACTTGGATGGATGGCAATCGGGGTATCCACATCTCTTGTCTGAAACTCTGAGACAAACAGACATAAAAATAACAGAATAACTTTAATTACTATGAATATGACCTTTAAAAATAATAATAATAATAAATATATTGTTTAATCCTTATGACCTCCTTTCTTTTCTTCATTCGTACACTCTCTTCCTAGCTCTTGAAGAATGAAATAAATGTTAGCTGAAAGTTTTAAACATTTTCCAATTACCAACAAATCTTTGCCTTTTTACAAAAACGATGTGGCATTCTGTCTGTGCTTTTGGATATGTTGACTCCTTGCGATCACATCAGATCCACGGTTCACTATTGGGAAGGGAAGCATCTTAACAGCTGATGTACAATCCATAATCATTATGTTTATTTTAAACATTGTAGCAACTAGCCAACATAAAATAAATAAAAGCTAACTAACTCCCTAACACCTTGTGCCGGAAGCACTTATCTTCAAAATTATTTATAAATGAAACAACTAACACGATGTAGCACAAATTGGCAACTTAAAGCAGCTATATGGAAGATTTAAAATTTCCAATCGCTACTGCCACCTGTTGCCGAAAACAAACTGCACGCTCGTACACGCTGCGCGCACTCGTACGTGCACGACCTCAATACTGAAGACTGGGCTCTTCATATCCAATTAAACTATGTTTTCAGAGGTAAGAAGTTTGATAATGTTATACAAAGCTGGCTACTTCACGGAATGAGACTCTGATCCCCACTAAACAATTGGTCCACGGGACGTGCAGATCATATAGGTCGCTTGCACATCGTAATGCATCATGGGAATTTTTTCTTCGGGCGCCATATTGGGTGTCCGCCGGTTCACAAGGTACACTCGCGAGTTACACGGTAGAGCTTATCAACCTGATGTCATTTTCGCAGTATTTTCACGATTTACCGGAAGATCAAAAACAACGATAAAGGCAGAAGGTGTCTCTGTGTGGCGGGATTGATCCTAATTACGTCCTGACCAAGGGTGATTTTTTTTTTGATGGAGAAAGCTTGCTGGCCAAATGTGACATCTCTGGACATCTTTCACTACCTCGTGTTGACAACATGCTCCATAACACGCCAACAAATCCCTGGAGGCTTACAATTATTTTGTAAGCGGGTGGATACAGAGTGTAAACTTTAACATCGCATCAGAAGAAACGGTTGCTGTTGCACGTAAGTAAACCACATGGTGTTGGTAATTCTGCACACAAAAATGTTGATTTGTTCTCAGGCTTCCTGTTATCATTGTGTTTACATGCACAGCTGGGTTTACCTGATGTGGTTTTTCTAATAATTTTATAACAGGCAAATATGGCAGAGCGTATAAGAATAAAAAGTAACTATGCACAGCCTCCCCGTGGCTTAATTAAATTTAATGCTACCCTTTCACTAGTTACATGTTACTCAATCAACTTATTCTAAATGGTTAAGGTTAACCACTCTCAGAGGACGTATTTTTAGTTTCAGTTTCCAGTACAATAAAACGTGTTCATGGTAACTACTGAGCATACTGACAGCTTTTCTTATGATCTCACGGTTAAGGAGGCTGTCACAACACCCAATTTCTGTCTGGTGCCGGATGGCAACAATTCCCATCACTTGTCACGACAACACCAATATTATTACCAGGTATGTATGGCTTTACTTTTTGTAGTTTATTTAATGCTAGGTTTCATATTTTCATTACAATGTTTGTAATATTTTCAGATTCAGGCACAGATGAGTTTAACTGGACGGACTTCTGCGGCTTTGTGGTGTGGACAAAGTGTGATTGAGCGAGTCCACCCAGATCGCTCGTTTTGGCCAGTTGGAAAAGCCAGAGTTTTTTTTTCCCCAAAGTCCCCTCCTTACCTGAACTGCTCGGGAGAGCAGTTACTAGATCAGCAGTGGACTTCCAGTGTTCCTGCTCAGCCGCTGTCACCTACCACTTGCTCATGTACTTCAAAGATGCGGAATAAAGTAGTTTTTTGTGCTGCAGCAGATTGTAAAATCAAATATCACTTGAAGTGTGCCAATCTAGACTGCCAAAAGGACAGTAGTTTTGTGACAAGTGTGAAACAAGGATTATTGGGAAAACTGTAACACAGTACTGGTACTTGTCTTACATTAAACAAATTTAAAAGAGAGCAACTTTTTCCTCTGTACATAGCATAATGACAGTCATTGCGTACCCCATCAACATTACATCATACCGTCATCTCAGGATGGTAGGCACCTGTGCTAAAATAAACTACATTAATTAACAGTTCAATTTTATCCCTGAAATTGCTACATCTAATCATTATTCACTTCATTTTTTTGTGCTTTTAGAAATAATAAAGATTTATGCCATTACTTTAAGAGGGACCATATTGCACATTGAGTCAAATCCTGTCATTTGTATTATGTACAGCTTTGTAAACAAACCCAACAATAGAATTTGTATAATCGCTGCCTTTATTAGCTCCAAACAAACAGTCGCATGTTGTCCTCCTCCAATGCTTTGATGCTCGCCTTCGTTTCCATCATGTCATTGGCAATCAAGTCGGTGTGGCATGAGATCCCTAAAGAAATAATAATAAAAAAAGATCACAAAAAAATACGGTACCAGTAATAGGTTTAATATAGTACAGTAGTATAGTTTTTTTGTCAGTGTAAAAGAAATGTACACATTTTGTTGCATTTTTTAATGTATGAACATTGCTACAGGCAAATACTTATTTCTATAAACACTTCCAAATGTCTCTAAAATATAAGGTGCATGTACACACACAAACAAACACATACATTCACTCATGCATACAATATATCATGTAATGAATTCTGAGTGGCATACCAGAGTCAATGATGTCAGCAGTACTTGAGGGTACAGGTTACTGGAGCCATCTGGCTGCATAACTGCAACAATCTCTGCCACTTCAAGTCGCCTTTTCTTTGCTTGTCTCTCCTGTGCACGTTCATATCTTGGCACCGACTGGGCTGAGACATAGATGTAACTTGGGACCCAACTTTAATGTTGGAGCTCAGTCGGGATGATTGGACAGAAAAACGGGCGCAGGGCGACCTGTTAAAATAAACAAATATATAAACAAATAAAATATGGAAAGACTGGTTATTTTGCCGCAGTAGGGTGGCCGTGAATAAGTTCTTTAGCATGATGTGTAGGCTACCGGGGGTCTGTTTACTTGCATCACCCCCTTCTGTCTCTTTTTTCCAAGTTTACATTTTGCCACCAAAAAACATGTTATCGGCATTAAGAGCCCAAGACTAATCAATCCAATTTCAGCAGTAAACACTTTGCACTGGCACTACTTGGGTGAAAATGTTCGATGTTAGCTTTCGGCTAACGTCCGCTAGCCAGCTTGTACTACCGAACTTGCTTGCTCATGAATCCAAAACATAAGCAACTTGCCCATATATGGGCGGTCGCAACGTTATTAATCCTCATGCATTAAATAAAGGTAAACAAGCTTACCGCTCACAAAGTGATGGCTGCACACACGAGCCCAAAGTAACGACTTCCCTCCGGAGTCCGCACTCCTCTGTCTCCAGGCCCTGGTTCCTAATTATTTTCGGAATTCGGCAGAAAGGCCGACCATTTTCCCCCTGGGCTTTGTTCGAACAGCCAACGATGCAGCAACAATGTACCATTTTAAACGCAGAAAACAAACGTGATAGATACGTGTTAGACCGAATCGCTACGTAAATGGAGGCCACCCAGCATGGCGACTACGAGAAATCCGAGGCGGAAGTGACGACACGTGCAAGCGACCTATTGCTTTAGTCGGTCGAAGTCCAGTCCTGTGCTGTACTCCAAAACGATGTGCAAATTACGTCAATTAATTGGACCTCATTCCGATGTTAATATGCAGTTCCATATTGTAGTCACCCCGCTCGACGGATGTCAACCTGATTCTAGTCATTATTAGTGTATGTCGCCCCCTGGCTAGCGTCATTGTGCATGAGCCGAAAGGTGGGCTGACAGTTATGGAAATTGACGATTGTGAAAAACATATAGACCCATTCACTACTTAGTGTGATACGGCCGTGAATGTTATCTCCATTCAGTAGTACCGTTCACATTCCGTTAGCATAATGTAGCTACAATAGGCTGTTTCCACGGAGGAAAATAAGGCAACATTTAGCCTGATTGAAACGCCGCGGAATGGAACGTCTGTTCTTCATAAAGTCATTCTGTTCTATTATATTCAACTTTGCCGCCCCTTTCACGCTAAATGTTGCCGTCCACCTCACCTTCACCGCAATAGTTACGACCGAGAAGTGATCGATCTTGAGGTTACTGCTATTTGAAAACAACACATTTTTTTTTCTAAATGTCAAGATACTCGCTTCTTACCTTTTGGAGTAGAAAGAAAGCCAGCTGTGAATCACTTTTCTAATCCAAGTCCGATCTCAACTCTCTCCACCTCTGAAATGTCAAACCAATGTTCACTCTCGTTCTTGCCCGGCGTCGGTTACTATCAAGTTTAGATTTTTTTTTTTTTTTCGTGGCACTTGACATTATTTTCATTTTTTTTAAGCAGCCTTCCGCGGAGTAACAGCGGGTGTCTGGGGCAGCGAAAATCTGTACTAGTTCCGTCTTCGCGACTCCAGGAAACAACTGACGAGACCGCGCATGACGTCACATCCCGCAGACAGAGGGCGGGAAATTCGAAGGATTTGGACCGGACGCTTCCTAAATAATATTGGCCAGAGGCTTGTAGGAGTACCCATTGTGAACAGCTAAGATGTAGATCTACTAATTAGAATATGTTTCAGTCATAAATGGTAAAATAAAAAGGCTATTGTTAAGATTTTTTGGGGGAAATCCTCCATATAGTAGCTTTAACAATAGCCTTTTGTCGACAAACATTACATGTGGATAGATGTGGATACCCCGATTGCCATCCATCCAAGTCTTGGGGAGAAATCAAAGCTGAGTGGACAGTTACCCATGAAAACTCTGGAGACCTTTAACATGATGTTCTGGGAAATTAGAAATTGGTGTATTTTTTTCTTCGTCTGTGTTTTAATTTATGCATCCCAGGCACTAATCTGTATACATGACTGTATAGCCCACACACCCCCATGCAAGCCGTTGAAGCCACAGGACGGCCTTTTTCTTTTATGGCTCAGTTCCTTAGACCCCAATATTATATTTGAAAGAGACCTCTTTTGTTGAATTAGTTATAATTCTTTAATTAAAAAAATACAGGTTTCCGCCTGTAAACATCATGAAGCATATAATTTATACATGCATTTAAGGCAAGTTGTGAAATGTGTGAAGTCTTATGTTTAACAGATTTAAAACAAATCACGTTTCTATAAGTACTCTCTCAAATGTCTAATTTTGATACTGTAAATGTATAGGATCGTATGCCGAGAAATGTTTCTTGGATGTAATAATATGGTGACCTCGTGACTTCAAAATGTATGTATACAGATCAGTGATCAGTAGAGGTGGGAATCTTGGGGCACCTCACGATTCGATTGCGATTACGATTCAGAGGCTACGATTCGATTATAAAACGATTATTGATTTCCCCCCAGGCAGCAGAAAAAAAACAATGTATTTTGGTGCTTTTAATGTTTCGTACATTAGTTACAAAAATAGTACAAAAGTCCTCTCAGGCCTAAATAAATTACTATTTCAGTATCAAGTTAACAGTTCAAAACAGTAAATAAAATACTCAAGTCCTCATTCTGTAACAACAGCTTTTAAGTATATTCAGTCTTCAACAGAATAAAACATAGCATTGAGCAAAAATATATTATTTTTATCCACTCAAAAGTGCATTGAGGTATAAATGAAAGACAATGTGAACTACTACTTCAATACAAATGCCTAAAAAAAAAAAGTGCTTTCCTGCTTTTTAAGTTGTGTAAAGATGAACATGTAAACATTAAAGTTTCTCAGAGGTACAAAAAAAAAAAAAAAACAAGTGCTTTTCTGCTTTTTAACTTGTGTAAACATGAACGTGTAAACATTAAAGGGATCGTTCGGCTTTTTTAACATGAATCTCAATTTGATCCTCACCTCCCGTGTGTGCGATCAGCACTGACTTCTTTCTGACAGCGTTCGGTGACACGCGTTCATGTTCGACGTTGGACGAGAGGAAAATAGTCCAGCAAGCTGGCTGGGGTCTCGGAAATAAAGCCTTTTTCTTCTAAAAACTATTTGTTTTCAAAAGCGTGATACATTTCCACCACAATACTCTTTTCTGAATAAAGTCAGACGCCATTACCGCCAGCCACTACTTTTCTGTTCGTTCGTTCGTATCACTGCGCGGCGCCCTGTAGAACGCTAACCGACGCACTGCAGCCAGCTAGCTGATACTTCCGCCTGAAGTTGTTTGCCTTTTCGGAGCAGGTCTGATCGGACGAAGAGGTGGGTTGGTCAGCTCAGCCATGCTTGTTGTTGTTTTGAATGTCGAGGCGTGAGTTGTGGATGTGTACTCTCGGTCCGTCCCATTAAGCGTCCCGAAGACCGCGCGCGCTACTGCGTTTCAGTTCCGCGTACTTTCCGCTCCGGTCCACTTTTAGTTTCGGTTCCCTTGGCATATTTATATAATCGGAATTTGGACTTTTGTGAATCGTTCTCGATTGTTCCACGGCCGAATCGTGAATAATCTAAGAATCGGAAATTTTGCACACCTCTAGTGATCAGCAGGTGGTGTCTAAAAAAAAAAAAAAAAAAAAGTGATTATTTTTATTTTTAAACTATTTTGGAAATTTTGTTTATTAGACTTTGAGCCACATTTCCACATTATGAAAACAAATATGTATAACATATCAGTAATATTGTATAGTTTTATTGTAATATATTTAATAATGTGTAAATAAATCAAATATATATTGGTTTCACATTCAAAGTTTGTGATGGTTGGATGTTTGAAAAAAAACAAATGCATTTATATTTAAATAGGAGAGTTTGGTTAATGTTATCCAGTAGTAAAATAAGCATCACATTGGTGTTACTGAAACCTAATTAAAAGGTCCAAAAACACATGTGAATCGTCATAACATCCTGGAACTACATCAAGGTAAGGATCGCACGTTACATTTTTTTTTTCTTTTAAAGACAACCTGATTTAACATTCACCTTTTGACAGCTTTACTTTTAATATTGGTTCGTTGTGAATATGTTTAACAGACATTGTTTAACTTTGGTATAAAAGTGAACATGTAGCAAACGTCTACATTTAATATATTACACGAGAGGTCTAGGCGTAAATGTCTAATAGACGTTTAAACTTAGACGTCTAAAAAAACTTTCATTTTTAGACCATTTGTAGACCTTTTTTAGCCGTCTAAAAGACGTTCAAGCTTAGACGTCTAATAGACGTCTAGATGTAGATGTCTAAAAAACTTTCACTTTTAGACAATTTTTAGACGGTTTTTAGTAGGGGTGTGAATTGCCTAGTACCTGACGATTCGATTCGTATCACGATTCACAGGTCACGATTCGATTCGATACCGATTAATCCCGATACGAATTTATAAGTCGATTGTTGCGATTTTTTTTCATTCAAATTTAGAAAATACTAATCAGTAAGCTTGTAGAGTGTAAGATTTATATGAAAATGTATTATTTATTTATCTGAAATGTCAGTCTTATAGAGGTTGTAATCTGTTTCATGTTTGAACAGCATTAAAATAAAATATTAAGGCTTAATGTTCCGTTCATATAACATTCTTCCATGCTCAAGGTGTGAATCCTAACCCGAAGTCAGACGTTTTGTTGAATATTTTTCCATTAAAAATGGAAGTTTAAAAATCGATTCACACACACACACACACACACACACACAAAAAGGCAATGATGATAAGACGTTGAATCGGTAAGACTACCGAATGAACAATTCTGAGCTCTTAAAAACAAAAAAAACAAAAAAATCGATTTTTTTTTAATTGAATCGATTCGAGAATCACGCGATGTAGTATCGCGATATATCGCCGAATCGATTTTTTTTAACACCCCTAGTTTTTAGCCTAGACGTCTAAGCACCATTTAGACGTCTATTAGACGTCTTTTAGACCGAAAAATGCTGGGTGGGTTTTAGCCAGGCATGATTTTTCTGAGAACTTTATAAGCTATTCACAGTTAAAAGCAATGTAATATTAGAGGTGGGAATCTTGGGGCACCTCACGATTCGATTGCGATTACGATTCAGAGGCTACGATTCGATTATAAAACGATTATTGATTTCCCCCCAGGCAGCAGAAAAAAAACAATGTATTTTGGTGCTTTTAATGTTTCGTACATTAGTTACAAAAATAGTACAAAAGTCCTCTCAGGCCTAAATAAACTACTATTTCAGTATCAAGTTAACAGTTCAAAACAGTAAATAAAATACTCAAGTCCTCATTCTGTAACAACAGCTTTTAAGTATATTCAGTCTTCAACAGAATAAAACATAGCATTGAGCAAAAATATATTATTTTTATCCACTCAAAAGTGCACTGAGATATAAATGAAAGACAATGTGAACTACTACTTCAATACAAATGCCTAAAAAAAAAAAAAAAGTGCTTTCCTGCTTTTTAAGTTGTGTAAAGATGAACATGTAAACATTAAAGTTTCTCAGAGGTACAAAAAAAAAAACCTCAAGTGCTTTTCTGCTTTTTAACTTGTGTAAACATGAACGTGTAAACATTAAAGGGATCGTTCGGCTTTTTTAACATGAATCTCAATTTGATCCTCACCTCCCGTGTGTGCGATCAGCACTGACTTCTTTCTGACAGCGTTCGGTGACACGCGTTCATGTTCGACGTTGGACGAGAGGAAAATAGTCCAGCAAGCTGGCTGGGGTCTCGGAAATAAAGCGTTTTTCTTCTAAAAACTTTTTGTTTTCAAAAGCGTGATACATTTCCACCACAATACTCTTTTCTGAATAAAGTCAGACGCCATTACCGCCAGCCACTACTTTTCTGTTCGTTCGTTCGTATCACTGCGCGGCGCCCTGTAGAACGCTAACCGACGCACTGCAGCCAGCTAGCTGATACTTCCGCCTGAAGTTGTTTGCCTTTTCGGAGCAGGTCTGATCTGACGAAGAGGTGGGTTGGTCAGCTCAGCCATGCTTGTTGTTGTTTTGAATGTCGAGGCGTGAGTTGTGGATGTGTACTCTCGGTCCGTCCCATTAAGCGTCCCGAAGACCGCGCGCGCGCTACTGCGTTTCAGTTCCGCGTACTTTCCGCTCCGGTCCACTTTTAGTTTCGGTTCCCTTGGCATATTTATATAATCGGAATTTGGACTTTTGTGAATCGTTCTCGATTGTTCCACGGCCGAATCGTGAATAATCTAAGAATCGGAAATTTTGCACACCTCTATGTAATATGCCGTCTATTTTCACTGTGTAAGGGGTGTTGCATTGCTGAAATTTCCATCAAGCCAAGTCACATATTTTACTTTGGAATAATGACACACGCTCCACACAAAAATTGCAAAACGTGTATACAGTGAACCACCATTTATCATGAGGGATCCCAGACTCACCCGCATCTGTGAAAAATTTGGGAACACCAACTATTACAGTCATTTAGCTGGAGATTTCACAGCCTTTTTTTCTTATGCTGCATATTTTCCAGTAGACAACAGGTGGTTAAATGTAGAATAAGTAAATGTTCATATATCAGTTGTACACGTTGTCACTATACATCAACGCTGAGTAATTGCGTCCTCTCTCACCTCTCAGCTGCTGCAGAGTCACGATGGCGCCGACCGGATGGTGGCGTTGCTCGCTATCTATGCACAAGAGGACGAGGCCTACCAGGACCTGGTCACTGAGGCCACGACCTTCTTCCAGTACCTGCTGCAGCCTTTTCGGGACATGCGGGAGCTGGCTTGCCTGTACAAAATGGAGATCCTGGTAAATAAATGCATTCCACGAACGTCAAATTTAGGGTTGTCGCTATCAAATTGCTTTAGAATCTATTATCCTATTCTTTATTCAAATGGATAATCGTGTAATCGGATAAATTTGAATAACGCTGTGCCAACTACTGACGGGGAAAAGATCACAGGACTTGTTTCATTGCTCCACTAGAGCATCAACTTTTCACCAACAGAGGGGGCTAATAGACCAGGGATGTGATCCTGATTATTTGATTCAGGCGTGTTGGAGGAGGGAGAATGGAAAACAGGCAGGATATGTGCTATCGAGGACCAGACTTGGAGGCCCCTGATATCAACCCATTTATTTATAGTAGTGGCACCTATTTGTCTCTCTCTCTCTCTCTCTCTCTCTCTCTCTCTCTCTCTCTCTCTCTCTCTCTCTCTCTCTCTCTCTCTCTCTCTCTCTCTCTCTCTCTCTCTCTCTCTCTCTCTCTCTCTCTCTCTCTGTGTCAATTAATCTCTGGAACCCTTGTCATGGTCATGTATAAGTGTTGACCCTACACATGCCACTGCCACTTTGAATCCATTTTTCCAAAACTCATTCTTGCACAGGCTTGAAAATTTTGGAACAGTTGGCATTCCCCACTGCTGTTTTCCGCAGAAGTCCCTGGAGTTTGATGACTTGGGTCCCAAGAGGATTGAAGCGCTGGAGAAGGAGGCGGAGGAGTGGAGGGCCAAAGCACAAGATGCCGTCGCTTCTATTCAGGACATCACAGTTACCTACTTTGCACAGACTTCCAAGGCCCTGGCTGGTGACTCATTGTGTTTAATTACTTTATTATTAATAACGTGAATTCTGTGCATCTTACCGCCGCATGCAGGAAATAGATCAGTGCAGTCTCAAGTTGCATTGCTCATAAGTTTATAGCACAACTGTAATAATAGTATGAGCTCATCTGCCACGTTTACTTGCACAAATAATGAGATGCCATTTTTAGAGCAAGGAATAATAATTGGTAACATGAATCGACCCCATACATAATAAATGATGAAGTAAAAAAGTATTTATCACGTGTATCATGGGGGATATGACTCACCCACAAACTGGCATAGAAACTAACGACAATATTGTAATATTTTGATTATTAATAGTTTCCCCCTCCCACATGCTTCAAACAGATTTAAAACTATTGGAATACCCTTAAACCTATTAAAACATAGTGCCTGTTATCACTGTTGTAACATCACTTTGAGGGAACAAAATACCCGCTCACAGTTTTTGAAATAAGAGGTCAAGTGTGCTTGCTTCAAGCTGTTTATTTCTCACTTCAGGTTAAAGTTTACTGTAAAACTGGCCTACAACAAATAAGATGCACTGTAGTTTAACCAAAACCACATAATGTCATATAATGAATGTCAGCTAGCTTAATTGCTAACTTATAATGTAAATCTATAGATGGGCTAATGGAAATTAGCATTAATGTTAGAGTAGTTATAAACACACGGAGCAGCAACAAAGAGAGCATGCAAACAAAGAAAATTAAACAATAGTGTAAATATTTAAAGAACAAAATGTTGAACAATATCATAATAATCTCCAATGAAAGTCTAACTCTAAATTCATACTAAATATGATTGCTTCAAAATCAGGGGCAGTGCGAACGATGGACCACAACACACTTGGGTTCACTATATACTTTTGTTGTTATTATTATTATTATTATTATTATTATTATTATAGTTTGCATTCTATATGGAGAAACGTAATATAGTATTCTGACTAACTTATTTTAAAAGTTCACCTTAAGCATTGCTTGGCAATAATGTTATATTTGACCTCACTAGTCTAAACATGACATTCTGATTAATATTAAATTCGTGGAATATGACTTATGCAGCAAAATCCAACCGTTTTTATCCATCTCAGGGGGCGGCCATTTTGCCACTTGCTGTCGACTAAAGATGACATCACCGTTACGCAGGTCTCAGGCAACGACCAATCACAGCTCACCTGTTTTCTGAAGCTGAGCTGTGATTGGTTGTTACCTGAGACCTGAGCAACTGTGATGTCATTTTCATTCGACAGCAAGAGACAAAATGGCCGCCTTCTGATAGTGATGACAACTGCTGCATTTTGCTGCTTAACTCGTATTCCAATAACGCAATATTAACCAAAATAGTGGGGGATTGACTTCCCCTTGAACTTATCATCAAATTGATACTGATCAGGTCCGTTAAAAAGTACTGTACCACAAACTAATGTCGAAATATGAGGTGCCGTGCAGATGCAGACGTGCCGAACCGACCCGTGTGCATACTGTACATGTTCCAGCTATGGTGAAGCAGATGGAGGATGACAAGTGTCGCTTCGGTGCCGCCGCCTGGGCCTCTGCCGCTCTCCGCCTGGAGAATTTGCGCTTCCTGCTGGCCAAGGAAGCCCTGCAGCACATGAGATCAACGGAGATGTGTCTCAACAGCAAGAAAGCCGGCATCAAAAAAGAGGTAAGCGTATCGCTCGCCGGGTGGGCTTCAACTGCATGCCGATGTGTTTTTATTTCATAGGCAAAGCTGTGTGTGTTGGGTATGTGTTTTCTGTAATGAGATGAGTGCGAAACACCTACACAAAATCACCGGTGGCCACATAACGCGGTGATTCTGTTGAGTGCACCTGCTGATTTCGCTGCATGATTCCTGTGCATGCGTGTGCGTGGAATGAGCAGCACATCAGCTCAAATCAATTCACACTCCAAGCTGGAGGCTGATTTCCAGTCAGTTTTCATTTTGTATGTGGCACAGTTCAGCCTACGTGAACACGCTTTGAAAGTGGTCGCTTGTAAGCGCCTTGAAAACATTCAAGTTGCTGTACAAATGTTGCATTCAGCTCATTTCAACACGAGATCAGAACCAACACATTGACGCTGTTTTGTTGTTCCAGTTGGTCAACTTGTACGGCAAAGACCGGAGCCAGACAGCCGATGTCGGTTCCGCGTCCGAGGAAGATCGACAGCGGGACTCGGTTGACCGACTGGAGTTGCAGTTCTACGAAACGCAACTGGAACTGTACAACACCAAGTTTGAGATCCTGAAAAACGAGGAGCAGCTGCTGATGACTCAGACGGACACCCTGCGGCGTCAGATCAGAGGTTAGTCATGACTGCACAGGAGGAACACGCACATATTTAGGTCAAATGATGTCAAAAACGCATGTTTGAATATGCATCTTTTTTTTTGGAACAGTGTTCATTTACCGTTCAACCTAAAAAAAACACACACACACACACACATTTGTTCATGTGTAAACTGTTGGCAACAAAAGTGAGCACACCTCCCCAGGTGAAAATTTCCAAATTGGGCCCAATTTGCCCATATATCGATATTGCGATAAATCGTGATACTTTGTTTCCTGATAGATTATTGATATGCATACGCACGTATCGCGATATTTGTAGTTAATATACAGCCACTATAATGGCTCCATTGTTCATTACTTCTTGAGCAATTACTTGGTGGGCCACTAGGTGGAGCGCCTCATAAGAGTGGCGGGGAAATGTACAGTCTTTAGGCAAAGAAGACTCATGATCTTACTTTTACTTGTGTAAGACATTTATCTGTCCAGCAACTGACTCCGTTTTGAATACGTTTCTATGAAAAAATGTGTTTTATAGCTTCAATTTTAACATTTTAAAATATATTTTATGTTTAGACTTTTTGAAGCAAACAATTTCTGAGTTCATATTGATTTAATTGGATTTAATATTTAAGTAATTTTATTTATTTAGTTTTCCAATGTTATACAAAAAAAATTGTCAGTATAAAAAATGAAACAATAAACTATGCAACTGACTAACGTTGCATAACAGAGTTTATGAAAGACACATTTGTTGACAGAAAGTGGTCTCTGTTAAGAAGACATTTGTATTTGTTTAAAAAAAAATACACTAAAGTGCTCACTGTGAAGACGACGCCAGTTTTAATATTGTGTTTCAGTGATGTTTTCTCATTAAACAAGTATTGTTGGTTATCGTGGTTTCAACTTATTGGCTTTGCGTTGAGTTATATTGAGGAGTCAAAAAATCTACGTCAGGGGTCTCCAAGTTCGGTCCTCGAGAGCCCCTATCCAGCCTGTTTTCCATGTTTCTCTCCACTAACACACCTGATTCATGATCAGTATCGTTATCAGGCTTCTGCAAAGCTTGTTGATTAGCTGGTCATTAGATTCAGCTGTGCTGAAGGACGGAGACTTGGAAAACAGGCTGGATAGGGGCTCTCGAGGACCGAACTTGGAGACCTCTGGTCTACATAGACAAACAAATCTAACAGACGAATGGACGCTGCAGTTAATTCTATTCTCGCAGATTCACTCACCGTTTTCTTGTTGTTTCCTTGTTGTTCATCTGGTAAAGATGTTCGGTAGTGCCCCCCAACCCCATTTTAAGACGACACGGAAGATGACATTTTCACCCATTGCCTTGATTGGTCAAAACAAACATGCAAGGATGCCACATCGTCCATTCAGCTCGAAGTATTGTACAGCAAGTCCCGCCTTTCCTGAAAGGATCTGCCGAGTGAAGGTCCAGATTGAGAATGACAAGAAACTCACTTGAGTGAATCAAAATGATTACCTTAAACTTGCTTGAGAGGTTAATTTCTTTCTGCCTTTTTTGCTAGTATAAATTTTCAGACATTTTTGGCAATTTTGTGGACGCCATGGTAATTTTCTGTTTTTCCTCATTATTTTTGGACATTGTATGGTCACTTTTTTGGCATTTGGTATAAAAAATAAAAATAAAAAAAATCATTTACCTTATGTGTCTTTTTTTTTTTAATTTTTTTATTACAACTTAAAAATTTGGACTGAATTTTTTTATATTTAATTATTCTTTTTTTATTTATCAAATAAATTTATTTAGTAAATTCATTAAAAAAAAAGTTAGTTAATTCATTAAAAACAATCTAAAATTTAATATCTAAAAAAATAATTAATTTGTACTTTTTTTTTCTTTTTTTTTCTTTTTTTTCCCCTTTAAGAGATCCACAGGGACCCACAGGAATGACATGAATGTCATGTGGCTCCAGAGCCGCGGGTTGCGGAGCCAACATTTTTATTAACTCATTCACTCGCAGCCATTTTCACTCAAGCAACCCCCTTCACTGTTTTACTAGATTTTAACTAATTTTGCAAGGCCCACAGAATATTGTGTTATTTTGCTATAAAAACATGGAACCTACCAAAAGAAAGATTAGACTCTACTTTCATCAGGAAAAAAAAGTATATTTCTATCTGTTTCCGTTGTGCAGCAATTAGCATTAGAATATAGCAAAATTTCATCATTATTCACAAATCTATTTAGAATTTTGAGTACCGTAATTGAGCTTCTTTTTTTTTTGACATAGTCCTGGTTGATCTCTTATACTCTGCTGCCACCTGCTGGCCGTTTGTGTAATAACTACCATTTCTTCAACCGTACTTTGCAGTTGAGAGGCGTCAAAGTCTTCTATACGCTCTAGCATAAAAAATGTATAAATACGTCTTTGGGATACTTAAAACATTTAAAATGGAAAATGTTTGTTTTTGCGAGCAAATGAGTTAATAAAGCAACCGCAAGCTATCACATCACATGCTGGTTACAGTGAACTCTGATTGCAATCGAAACTAGTGACTGAACCCGACTTGTGTTTTAGAACTTCAGGAGGAGGTGGTGTATTATGACGTGTGCGAGGATCCCGAGGAGCTCCACAGCATGGTCCACGCAGGACCTCAACACGCAGAGCCTGCAGCCATCCGCCAGCTCAAAAGACGCCTGCAGAACCTGGAGACCAAGCGAGGCGTCATCTGTGCGAGGCGAGCGTACCTGCGCAACAAAAAGGTGCTGCAATTTGAAAAAGGAACATTTGCACATTGAAAGAATTCGGGTTTTCATGTTTTACAACATTTGCGTATTTAATTCATTACAAATGTACAAATGCACCTGTTGTTTGGAATCTGTGCAATTATTTGCTGAAGAACTATTTGCGTGTTTTTGTTCTCCTTTTGCAACACCTTGAAATAGAAAAGTCGTATTAGGTATGTCGGACCTTGGTTATCAACTGTTGAATAATTGGACCCACATTTTCCTCTTGTTGCTAAGCCATGACCAACTTTAATAGACGTTAGGAACAGTTAAAGAAATGTTCCAAAATAACCTTTAAAAACATGTGTACGGTGTTTCCTCGTGAACAGCCTCGCTGTTTCGCGGATTTTTTACAGCATGCTTTCTTTTCCATGTGCTTTTTTTTTTTTTTTTTTTTTTTCAAGAGAGCTCAGAATTGTTCATTCGACAGTCTTACCGACGGTGTCTGTCCTGTTGCTCCACAACATTGTATTACGGAGATAGAAAATATTTATTGTGCTGTATAACAAGTACGGTACATAAAAAAAAAAAAAATAAATAAAAAAATAAAAAACATACTTTTAATAGAAAAAAAATGACTGTGAATGGGAAAAACCCCCCATAAATGATGAATGAAAAAGCATTCATAATAAACTAAAAATCATACCAAAACTAAAACATATACAATAAATGAAAAAAAAAAAATACTGTAATAAGTTTAAAAAAACAAAAAAACAACATACTTTTAATGGAAAAAAATGTGACCATAATTGATAAATGAAAAGGCATTCATAATAAACTAAAAATTATACCAAAACGAAAAAACATATAATAAACAAAAAATATGTATACTGTAATAAGTAAATTGAAAACAAAACAAAACATACTTTTAATGGAAAAAAATGACCGGCATAAATGATAAATGAAAAGTATTCATAATAAACTAAAAATCATACCAAAATGAAAAAACATAATAAATGAAAAAAATATATACTGTAATAAGTAAATGAAAAAATGAAAAAAAAAGAACATATGATAAATGAAAAAGCATTTATAATAAAGTAAAAACCATACCAAAATAAAAAAAACATATATAATAAATGAAAAAAATATATATAATTAACGGGATTTTTATTTATTTATTTTTTAATTAACATGGATTTCCATTGTCGCGGGTATCGCAACGTAACACCCGTGATAAACGAGGGAACACTGTAATGTTTTACAACACGTTTGTCTTTTAGTGTTTAACGTTACAACAGAGTGGGGGGAAAAAAAATCTACAAAAATTTTGTTTTTCCTGTTTTTTTTTTGTGTTTTTTTCCCCCTGCGTCTGGGTTTGAACATCATTAACTCTGCGTATTCTAAAAGGGCTAATAACAGCCGATTAAATCAGCAAGTCAAAAAATTGGTCTGACCGTTGTAAATCGAGTCCCTTCTGTCATTTTTTATTACCTGCCTGTGAGCTCCCCAAATGCCTCCACTGCCCACTTTTGGGTGCCGATCCACAAGTTGACAATCACTGGTCCAGGAAATACTAAACACATCGATGTTGAAGTTAAAAGGAGGTGATGAATTCTCACTGCGTCTGTTTTTGTTTTTGTTTTTGTAGGACCAGTGCGTGGAGGCCCACGAGCAGAAGCGGCTTGCAGCCCAGCAAAGATCCATCGTCTTCATCCAGCATCATCAGGTCCACTTGGTACGTCGCCATGGCAACGAGACAAAGACATGCTCCCACGTCGGCAGCAGCTCCTAATGAGCCGCAATCGGATTCTGTCCGTCTCCCCGCGGTGTCGCCTTCAACTTCTCTCTCGCTCTCGGTGTCGCTGTTGTTTGTAGAAACGAGAGAAGAGGAAGGAGGAGGAGCATAGGAGGAAGCAGTGGGTGGACCAGGAGCGAGAGAAGACTCTCAACAGATTAAGATCCTTCAGAGAGGTTAAACGTGCTCTTGTTTTGTTTCTTGCAGGTGTCGAAATATTTCTGTTGTTGAAATATATATTGATGGCCTCAAAAGCGAAATTCATTTCTTTGCTCTCGCCCTCATCTCTTGAAAGAAGCGGCAGGGTCAGTACATCCTCAAGTCCCCTCAGACCCAGAAGTCTCTCACAGAGTCGTCTTTTGGCCCCCAGCAGCTCTCAATCATCAGTCTTGGCTCTCTCGCCTCCGTCCGCCCAGCACCGAGACGCAAAACGTTTCCGGCCAAAGCGCAGTTGCAAGACGTCCCGGTGCAAATCTACGCTTCACCATCGCCCCCGGCTGCAAATGGTTCAACTGTTCCCCCGACATCACCGCCGCCGCCGCCGCCTCCCCTACCTCCGTTCAGTACTTCCTGTCAGGACAAACCGATGCCACTCAGTGACCGACAAGAACCTCCTTTTCCGGCCAAGAACACGCTCACACAAAACATAGGTGAGCCTCCAATGTTTACATGGAATGAATTTTATATCCTAAATAATAATAATAATAATAATATTATTATATTATATATAATAATAATTATATATATATATATATATATATATTATTATTATTATTATTATTATTATTATTATTATTATTTTATCTTTTATCTCCAAAGTGTAAGACATTTTATCTTGCGAGTACAGTCTTCCCTCGCTATAACAACGGTTCACTTTTCGCGGTCTCGCTGTATCGCGGATTTTTTTTTAAGTGCAATTTTGCATATTTTCTTGCAGTAATATACCCATTTTATAAAATTTATGAAGTTTTGAACATTATCAATGTTTGAACAAGAGAGAAATGTGAGAACATGTAAATGCCTCAATGAGAAAAGTGTCTAAATTGTGTGGTAGGGGATTTTAGAGCCTTAAAACATTTATAAGAATTGTAAAACATAAAGCTAACTACTTCGCGGATTTCATTTATTGCGGGTATTTTTTGGAACCTAACCCCAGCGAAAAACGAGGGAACACTTTATATGACTTTTTATTTGAAATACCACATCTTTAACGCACAAATATACAAATCTAATTTTGTCTTCCATATTTTTTCATCTAAAAAAAAAAAAAAATTCAATTTTGTATCTTGAAAATACAGGGCTTAACTAAAAAATAAAGGAATTTTTATCTGGAAAATATACTTTTTTTTTTCACAAAAATTACTGTCTTAACAATATAGCATTTTATCTTGAAAGTATGCAACCTTTTTCTTATCTTATATAACTTGTCATAACAAAAATTATCGAAAAAATACTTAAAGGGATACTTGACTCATTGAGCTGTTTTCATTAGTAAAAAGTTAATATTTTGTGAATAATGTGGTAACTTCATTATTTTTCATGTACAATTAATTCCTTTAAAAGTAATACTTCACTTATTTAGCCCATTATAGCAATAAAAAGTTAATGTTTTGTCTATAATTAATTTGAAACTTTCATTATTTTTCATGTACAATTAGTACCTTTAAAAACACATTTTGCAACTTGCTGTCGACTGAAAATGACATCATGAAAAGGGCTCAGGTAACCAATCACAGTGCATCTGTTTTCTCGGTTTGGTCATGTGACATTCACAATTTGAGCTGTGATTGGTGACCTGAGCCCTTGTGATGTCATTTTCAGTCGACAGCAAGTTGCAAAATGTGTTTTTAAAGGTACTAATTGTACATGAAAAAAAATGAAAATATCACATTTATTATCGGCAAAATATTCATGTTTGACTGTCAAAAATGGCTAAATAAGTAAAGTACCCCTTTAAAGTATTTTTTCTACTTGCTGTCGACTGATGACATCACCTGTGCTGAGGAAGTAATGACCAATCATGGCTCACCTGTTTTCTGGGTGTGCTCAGTTTACTGACCAATTACTGTATCTGTATTACAATAACATATATGTGCGTGTTTTGTTTGTCTATGTTTTGTATGTCCATACTGTTCTGTCCTAAATTCTCATCTTCCCCCTTGAGGCCACACGAGGTATTTCCATTCCCCCAACTGTAAACGCCTTCAGCCAACACGGCTTCTTCTTTTCTGGGCTGTTGCGGAGGATGAAGGTCATCACCAGAAAGCTGAAGTGTGTTGTTGCCATAGGAACCATGGACGAAGTGCTGGCCTCGCTGCAGCGCGGCCAGATCCGGCTTCGGAAGGCCCACGGACCCCGGACGCTTCCCGTCTCCGAGGACCCCCGAAGCAGCCTGATGTCGGCCATCCGGCAAGGAGTCACCTTGAGGAAGGTCAGAAAGTTTGAGATGCCACTTTGTTTACAAGGCTCGCCTCCCTTTCTGAAGAAGTGTCAATTTGAAGGTGCTTCCGGCCCGCTCGGACGAGCCCGGCGGCAGGCGGGACAACGAGCTGGAGCGCAGCATCAAAGCGGCCATGATGAGGATGAAGAAGGTGTCGGCCGACTCTGACGATGACGACAGAGGGGACGAGGACACGCAGAGTGGAGATTGGGATAGTTGAGGACTTCCCGCACCTTTGCTGCATAATCACTTATGGCCAAATTTGGGTGTGGAAGTTTTCTGAAGTTTTTTTGTTTGTTTGTTTTTTGTTTTTTTTTGTCATCATCTTCAAGTTTTGCCTCGAATGGTCACAATCAGGATTTGAATCTGTGATGTGTTTGCAAAATAAAGTGGAGTTTTGGACTGTAGTTTCTAATGACGTGTTCACTACTTGTGAAGCACTAGATGATAACTAGTCAATCTTATTTGAGCCAAGGCACATTTTACTTTGCAAGAATGTCCGAACCAACAAACAAAAAGATCACAAGGATATGCAGTGCTAACGTGACTTCTATGTTCAATTTGTTCCGTGATTGAGCACATAACTGCTTATATGAAGTTGAAATACTAATTGTACTCACTTTTAAGTGGGATTTGTACCTGCTTCTGCCATCAAGTGTATTTTTAAAGGGATCATTCGGCTTTTTTAACATGAATCTCAATTTCATCCTCACCTCCCGTGTGTGCGATCAGCACTGACTTACCCCTGACAGCGTTCAGTGACACCAGTTCTGGTCCGGCGTTGGACGAGAGGAAAATAGTCCAGCAAGCTGGCTGGGGTTTCGGAAATAAAGCGTTTTTCTTCTAAAAACTATTTGTTTTCAAAAGCGTGATACATTTCCATCACAATACTCCTTTCCTGAATAAAGTCAGACGCCATTACCGCCAGCCACTACTTTTATGTTCGTTCGTATCACTGCGCGGCGCCCTGTAGACAGCGAATTGACGCACTGCTGCCAGCTGATCCTTCCGCCTGAAGTTGTTTGCCTTTTCGGCGGAAGTATCAGCTAGCTGGCTGCAGTGCGTCGGTTAGCGCTCTACAGGGCGCCGCGCAGTGATACGAACGAACAGAAAAGTAGTGGCTGGCGGTAATGGCCTCTGACTTTTTTCAGGAAAGAGTATTGTGATGGAAATGTATCACGCTTTTGAAAACAAATAGTTTTTAGAAGAAAAACGCTTTATTTCCGAGACCCCAGCCAGCTTGCTGGACTATTTTCCTCTCGTCCAACGCCGAACCAGAACGCGTGTCACAGAACGCTGTCAGGGGTAAGTCAGTGCTGATCGCACACACGGGAGGTGAGGATCAAATTGAGATTCATGTTAACCCTTGTGCCTTGGAATCAGTGACACCCTCTAAGAGTACATTTTAGCCAAATAAGTAATTCTACTTTGAGGTGTGATAACTAAGTCAATTTTTAACATTTTTTTTTATTTCAACCACTCAAAATGTTCATTGGCATCAGAACTATCCATACATATGAAGTTTTTTTTTTTTTTTATGTATTCCCCCCTCTTAGGACAATACAAGCCCAAAGAATGGACTATGAAGAAAACGAACTGTGCTGTATACATGTATAAAAAATAAATAAAAAATTAATACTTCATATGACATAATTAGAGCTTCGAATAAGGCAATAAGTTATAACAACAATTTTTTCAATGCATGCCAAATTTTTTGACAATGGCAATTTAACTCAGAACACCCTCTAAGAGTACATTTTAGCCAAATAAGTAATTCTACTTTGAGGTGTGATAACTAAGTCAATTTTTAACATTTTTTTTTATTTCAACCACTCAAAATGTTCATTGGCATCAGAACTATCCATACATATGAAGTTTTTTTTTTTTTTTTATGTATTCCCCCCTCTTAGGACAATACAAGCCCAAAGAATGGACTATGAAGAAAACGAACTGTGCTGTATACATGTATAAAAAATAAATAAAAAATGAATACTTCATATGACATAATTAGAGCTTCGAATAAGGCAATAAGTTATAACAACAATTTTTTCAATGCATGCCAAATTTTTTGACAATGGCAATTTAACTCAGAACACCCTCTAAGAGTACATTTTAGCCAAATAAGTAATTCTACTTTGAGGTGTGATAACTAAGTCAATTTTTAACATTTTTTTTTATTTCAACCACTCAAAATGTTCATTGGCATCAGAACTATCCATACATATGAAGTTTTTTTTTTTTTTTATGTATTCCCCCCTCTTAGGACAATACAAGCCCAAAGAATGGACTATGAAGAAAATGAACTGTGCTGTATACATGTATAAAAAATAAATAAAAAATTAATACTTCATATGACATAATTAGAGCTTCGAATAAGGCAATAAGTTATAACAACAATTTTTTCAATGCATGCCAAATTTTTTGACAATGGCAATTTAACTCAAAACACCCTCGAAGAGTACATTTTAGCCAAATAAGTAATTCTACTTTGAGGTGTGATAACTAAGTCAATTTTTAACATTTTTTTTTATTTCAACCACTCAAAATGTTCATTGGCATCAGAACTATCCATACATATGAAGTTTTTTTTTTTTTTTTATCTATTCCCCCCTCTTAGGACAATACAAGCCCAAAGAATGGACTATGAAGAAAACGAACTGTGCTGTATACATGTATAAAAAATAAATAAAAAATTAATACTTCATATGACATAATTAGAGCTTCGAATAAGGCAATAAGTTATAACAACAATTTTTTCAATGCATGCCAAATTTTTTGACAATGGCAATTTAACTCAGAACACCCTCGAAGAGTACATTTTAGCCAAATAAGTAATTCTACTTTGAGGTGTGATAACTAAGTCATTTTTTAACATTTTTTTTTCTTTCAACCACCCAAAATGTTCATTGGCATCAAAACTATGCATAAATATAGTATATTTATTTATTATTATTATTTCCCCCCGCCATAGGACAACAGAAGCCAAATAATAGATTATGAAGAAAATTAACTGTGTTGTATATATGTATAATAAAGAAATAAATTTGAATCTTTCATATGACATAGTTAGAGCATCAGGCAACACGGTAGCTTTGATAGAAAACTTTGGGGAAAAAAGTACTTTTTGTGGGGCTCCGGAGCGGCACCGGGACCCTCCGTGACTTTAGCCGCAAATTGTGTTTGATTTTCGGGTACAGGAAGGCCCGATTTACACCCCCGTATCCGGCGTCGCACTTCAACGAGCCACGTATCTCTTGTGCTCACGGTTCCAGATATGTGTCAGATATGTGTCATTTTCCCCGTAGGACGTACGGTTCCGGACAAATAACGGAAAGAAAAAGCTCCATTACACCGATCCGTCCGTTTACTTTACCCGGAAATCGTGTGTGTTTTTCGGATAAATTTACACCGCCTGTATCCAATTGTATCCGGCGAACGGAAGTCAACACAGCGACGAGCTACATACCGTTGGGAAGCTACACGGCCCCCGCGGCATTCCAGGACGTGCTCATATGTTCGTTTATGTTTATTTTGTAGAAGTACTTACTTGCCAACTTGCATTTGCAGCTTTTTGTGTCTCCGATCGCCGTTCTTTTCCTTAGATCCAGGAAGCTCATGTCTCGTGCACGTTAGCCTCTTAGCACGTTAGCACGTTGTTGTGAATACAAACTAGCCGAATAAAAATCGAAGCTTAGCACTTTCACACGTAGAAATGCAACGGCCAGATAAGATAACCGACGAGGAATTCATCTCGACAACCGTTACATGTTACACTTCATAAGTTGAAAAAAAAAAACGTTTTTTTTGTTTTGTCTTATAAAATTCGAACGATCCCTTTAAGCATTTGATTGCCCTGCCTGTCACTATATGTCACTGTCATAAAAAAAAAATGAACAGTGTAGTAAATAAATTCTAATTAAGTAAACACCTGATGATGTACTAAAACATTAGTTGGGAATGAATGAACTCGCTATGATGTTGTGTTACGTACAAGTGACAAAAGAATGTCCACTAAAAGAGGAAAGTGTTGTTTTTGAAGGCATTTTCATGTGTGTTTTTTGAATTTCATTAGATGAATCGCTAGCAAAACTTGTTCCAATACAAAAATATCTCCTTGAATTGTTTGTAATGTGATGAACTGGTCCTTTTTTTTTCTTTTTTTTTTAAATGTCACAACGATTGTATGGTAGTCCATGAGGAGCTGCTTGTTTGAATAAATCTAACATTGAATGCTGTTATGAGTGTGTGTGATCTGAATTGCCAGCCACTAGTGGAATAAATACATGACATTCACACTAACATTGAAAAAGACTGGCAAAAAGGCCTTTTGAACGTGTCGTGTGGACATACTGACGATGAAGACTCATGTTTATTATGTCGTAGCAGCTATCATCTTCTGGTGTCGACGATTGGCTGAGGCTCCACATGTCGTGGAGGACTTCTTCATGGGAGGAGGTACAGGTGCAAGAGTCGAGGATCAATGTGAAAGTCAGTAGCGTGTTACTATGGCAACGAGGAGTCTTGGCTGTAGCAGTGTTTAATTGACGCTTCCCCTCGAGAGATGCGGGGTCTCCTCGTGATGGTTCTCTTCTGGCTGTCAAAGAAGCACTGACTGACAGCGGCAAACTAAGTTCCAATATTTGTTCCTTTAAAGTGTATTCATTGATTCCCAGTTGTCTATTCTCTTAATTTTTGTAGCGTTTCACATAAATGCACAGCTTGTACGTGAATGTGGATGATATATTTTTTGGTCCAATCAGATTTCAGCTTTATAAGTGCCCCCATATCTCCATTAAAATACAGAAGTGAAGAAGGCCCCAGTGTAGCAAATGCAAGACGAAAATAAAGAAAAAAAATATTTAAAAATGCTTAAATGTATTGATTAAATCCAAATGTTTTGCACATAAAAGTTGAGTTGAGTATGCCCGGTGGTCAGGCCAGTCATTTTCCTTGTTTGTAATTCTGCGAATTGCTCTGCGTGCTGCAGTTCTGTGTAAAAGGTAAAGCCAGATAAAGTTACATGAGATGT
Organism: Festucalex cinctus; assembly: GCF_051991245.1. NCBI lineage: Eukaryota > Metazoa > Chordata > Actinopteri > Syngnathiformes > Syngnathidae > Festucalex > Festucalex cinctus. The sequence continues at coordinate 8,762,467 of NC_135414.1, forward strand.
GTGGAAAGGACTCTTGGTGGAGGAGTGAACCTTCAGTTGGCGTGGATTCGCTCCCCGCCTGGGAGACCGTAATTTTGTGTGAGTGAGTGGGGGAGGAGGGGGGGATCTGTGAAAAGAGGTTGAAAATGTTACATGTCTGGCGTATAGATGCTTACATTTGGTCGGTCATAATAATCTTGAATATGGAAGTGCAAAGTTTTGAATCTAGTATCGTGCATCTTTGGGTGCTTGGTCATCATCAACATAAAATGCAGTCTGAGCCGCCCAAGGAGGACAAGACAATTAGCACGCGTTCCAACTTTGACCTGTTGGTGGTGCTGTCATGCTGCTTCGTTTTCTGTGACTAAAAACATAAACTCAGATATGGAGAAAATAAAGTATGATCCCTGAACTCATTCTTTAGGTGAATTAGATGGAAAATATTTGCACGCGGTTTATGTCAATTTCTGATGAGAAGTGAGATGGAAAGTGAAACCAACTACTAGTCTGTGAATTTAATTTAGGGGTGTACTCACTTTTGTTGCCAGTGGTTTAGATATTAATGGTTGTGATGAGTTGCTTTGAGGAGGCAGTAAATACACGGACTGCTTCCCATTGTCGCAAAGTGTCATTTGCTTCATTGTTGAAGAGAAAGAAAAGATGAGACGTGAGATCATACTGTACAATTCCCATTCGTTTTTGTAAATGGAAAAAAAAAATGCAGTGAGTGGGATTAAGTTGCCAAGGCAACCTGTCCTCCGATCCTCCACTGCAGATATTTCCTCACTGGGGTTTTTCCATCCTGCAAACAGGCAATTTTGTCACTTTTTCTTCTCCTTATATGAGAAAAATGCCGGTAAATCCCTGCTCAATTGTTGTGGGTTTTATGTGTGTTCCAGTATGTGTCAGGATTACAGCTCAGTTTCGTGCTGCACAGACGAGCAGCCTCCTTTTAAGCCAACAGAAATGTTTCACTGTCACTTTGTGTTTTCGAACTGGTGCTTACCACACTTACTCAGCCACCTGTCAGACGCATCATGACATGCTTTAATGTGGATTCCTTCTATTGCAGCGGGCTTTCCATGTTTCGTCATTGTGACCAGGGATTAGGAATGTCAAGCAGAAGTCCCCCTTTTACAGCCATTTTTTTTAAAGTTGTGGATTGCACGTAAATGGCTATAATGTTGACCAATGTTAGCTTCCATGTAAGAATACGTTTGAAAATTCAAGGCTAACAATTGTTAGCATTAAAAAAAAAAAAAGTGTATGGCTCACACTGTGTTCAATGACGTCACATTCTTTCTCACACATTTTTTCAATTAAACTTTTTTTTTTAAGCAAACAGTTATATTGTACAATGAAGAGAAGCCACAAGTGTTTACATGAGTCATTTGGTTCAGAACAAAAGGTCATATTTTGTTTTGCTTGGTGTTCCATACATGAATGAATTCCAATTTTATGACAGAGATGCAAGTAAATATATTATTGTTTTTTTGTACATATTTAAAAAGAGAAGATTGTACAAAGCAGCTTTGATAGAAGACAGGTTTGGTATTTCATATCTTATTGTACATCATATCGTCTGACTTTGCTCATACTAGAAACACATACATAGAGGTGAGGCACCCAAATAAATAGTCAGACAAAAGCAAAAGCAAGTCCAGTAGTGTTGTTCACATTATGCGCCCGTGTAGCAGCACCAAGTCCACTCACCCCAAAAATCACCGACACACATACACACAAAAAAAAAATGAGAGTGGAAGGAAGCACATCAACTGCCTTGTACAAACGGAACCCAAACTACTATTGCACACACTCGAGCGACAGGTCCTTGAAGTGACGGCGACATTGGCTTCCGTTCATTTTGGATGGTGAAGAAAGCTCTGGAGATGTCACTTGTACCCGTCTGTGAAAATGCTGGACGACAGGAGGACTCGTTAGTGGGAAGTTGCGGTACACGTCTGTGACATTTGACCCCACATCCAGCTTCGGGTCCATTTACGAGCACATTTGGACCTGAAGCTGGATACGGTTAATACATGGACAAAGCCGTTTGAGCATTTATTGAAAATATTTGTGACATTACAAAAGTCTATTGGTTGACATCCAGCACCTGAATCCATAAATCAAAGCTATGCTAGAAATGCTCAAAGGGCTTCCTTCCGTTCATCCAAGTTTGACCCGTTTCCCAGGATGCTTTTCGTGCGGGGCCGTTTCTCCTCGCCAGGAGGACCTCAAAGCCCCCTGGAGGCACTTAGTGTCACGGCCATTAGTCTTGTGGGTGCGTGTCATCCAAGTAGAAAGTGACACACCTGAGCTAGAACCTTTGATTGCGAGGAGAATGGGGCGGGGCTTCGGAATAACACCAATTATTATTCGAGTGACATTCGACAGCATTCCCCTTTTGTGTGTTGTTACTCGTAGCCCTTATACAGTAAAGAACCCACCACCAGCACCGCCCTGTCCCCGCCCACAATCGCACCCACAACCAGAAGCTCCAAAGTATGACTCGTGATTGGCTTGCACGCCGCTCCTCCTCCGAGGACGTCCGTTTTTGAGGGAGAGTGGGCGCCGCGTACTTTTTTGTGCCCTTGAAGACGTGGACGGCGGCCCGACGGGCTCAGTTGTCGACACCGAGCCGGGACAGGCCCCGACGGAACTCGTGCAGCTCGTCGAGCTTGATGTCCAGGACATCCATCAGCTTCTTCAGCTCGCCCTTGATGTTGCCCTGCTTCTGGCGACTGTCGTCCACGTCCAAGTGAAGGACGTCGATCCTCCCCTCCAGGTCTCTGTTCCTCGTCTCGGCAGTCTGGCCGGGGATGACAAAAAAACATGTCAAACGTAGCAACCTTTTAACCGCCAGATGCAGTAATCAGTTGAGCACATTAGTGCTAATTTCGTTAATGAAAACTAAGCAAAAATATTTTCGTCAACACACATTTTTCACCGGACAAAAACTAGACTAGACTAAAACCCGCAGAGGTGGCAAATCCAGGTCCAGAAAGGAAAAACCATGCCACAGTTTGGCTTTAGCCCCTTGTGCTAGCTAGCTAGCTCCCTGGCAGGTAACTGAGCACCAGGAGAGCTAGCTAGGGAGCTCGCTAGCTACTACCTGGGACAGTGACACAAAAAAAAAGAAAAAAAAAAAAGTAAAGTTATACCATAACAATAATCCATCGGCTATAACGTTCCAACAATAATGCTAAACCAACCGCTAACTAATGCTGGCTAACGTACTAGCTTGTAGCATGGAACCATAACAGCCAATTGTTGATATACTATATAATTGTGTGTAAATTAGTTTTTCCATCAAAAAGATGACAATTTTACGTGAAATCATTTTAGTTCCAAAATGTTCAACATTATCTGCTGACGAAAAATATATATGCAGTGGTAAAATGATTGTCCTGACTAAAACTAGACTAAAACGTTGACAGCTATTGTTGACTAAAACTTGGCAAATAAAATTGTTTCCTTGGACTAAAATGCTAGCTTTATCGTCGACAAAAAGATGACTACATAAAAAGCGTGGTGAGGTTGACTATGAAAAAAAAAAAAAAAAAGCGTGATTGAAACTGGACTACATTTAAAAATGTCTGATAAAGCAAATACAGCGGAACCTCGAGTGACCAATTGAATTTGCTCAACCGAGGTGATGTTCCCCATTGAAATGCAATCATCAAGTCAAACAGCTGACTGACATATTCTTTATCCTCGACAAAAATGACTATTACTGCATCTTACTGACTCACTTACAGTAGTAATAGAAGAAGTAGCAGTCTAGTCTTTTTTTGGGTGTGTATATGACTATCATACTGGCACCCGGTGGCCAAAGTGGGCACACCAGAAGGAATAGCCCAATTCACACACAAAACTGGGAAATTATGCGCAACTTTTTTTTTTTTTTTTTAAACATCTGATTCACTTGTTAGTGGAAAATCTGGAATTCTGGGAAACGTAGAATGACTGGAATCTACACAAAATGTCATCCTCACAACTTATGGCAATTGAAAAAGCTTTTGACAGCATTTTTTTTTTTTTTTGCAGTTATGTATTTATGAGTTTGTTGCTTGGGGGAGGTGAAGCGGGCGGTCCAGACTGTCAGGCAACACTTTAATGCCAAAGATGCCGATGAAGGGAGGAGTTTAAAATAGGAGTGCTAAATAGGTGCTGCGCCCAGCTGACTCTTGAAATTTTATCTGTAGGCTACTCTAGTGTCACATTTACAGGAGAGACACGAGTGCCAACACATTCAATTTCTAATACAGCCACACACAATTCAGAAAAATTAAAAAACATGAGATTCAGTGATACGGCTAAATGATTTTGAAATATAATATTGTGATTTACTACAATGAACATAGTAGTGTATTGTTTATTGGGATCACAGTTTAAGATATACACAACATGGCCACTTAGGGGCAGTGTGGGTCCTCGCATTGAGATGCACCCTTGTTACATGAAGGTGTAGAAGAAGAAAGTCGCAATAAAAGTTTGTTAATACAAGTTGTTTCGCAGCATAAGAAGATTATACATCCGTGAGAATTTTTGGGTTGCTTGTCTGTGTACTCTCCGACAGTATTTGTTCATGAATATCCATTGTTGAGAGGCATATGTGTGCTGCAAGTCTCATGCTAATTTTTTAAGCGGGTCAATGGCGTTTTCAATTACTTATTAGCTTTAAGCTAGCTATGTTCAGGAATTAAGCAAGCAAAAAAAAAAATAAAATAAAATAAAAAAAATAAATAAATAAATTATATATATATATATATATATATATATATATATATATATATATATATATATATATATATATATATATATATGATGTACAAGACATGACATGCTAAATCAGACATTGCTTTTGAACTGTAGTCCAACAGAAAACAAAAATGATGGTAAGTCTAGAAAAATTATGGCCTGAGCAACATTTTCAATCAAAGTGTGCCGTCTAAATAGCATCCTAGGTGTCTTCAAACTTTTAAGCCAGCCTCAGGGTAACAAGTAATTCACTGTGAGGTTTGTTGACATGGTGTTTAAACCAACTAAACATGGTCCTTAGGAAGTCAAGGGGGTGGTTGTGTGTTTTTTTTTTTTTTTTTAATCATTACTACTAAGCCTACCGACCGACCGAAAACAAGTTGGGGGTTTTTCCACTCTCTCCCACTTGCAGTCTTTGCGATTTTACAACATTGCAATTTTGATTTGAATTCAAATAATTGTTCAGCACTATTCAGACAAGCATTAGAGGGGAGGAAAAAAAACCCTCTGGTGTCATTTTAGGAGCCATCCATGTGGAGGAGAAGGCTCCAACCCTTTGTTGCTGTTCATCCAGCTGGCTGCTTTGACAAACAAACCAGCCAGTTGAGGCACTCCAGGCATGTCATTGTTGCTTTTATCCCGCTCCCGCCCGCCCGCCACAAGAGGCCGTACATAGTTGTACACATTACGTTTGGCCTCTCGTGCTCATTTCAAACTTTGACCCCGGAGCATGCAGGTACCGTGATGTCACACCTGACTCTTACACACCCACCGCCTGCGCACTCTTGCACGTCAGGTTTCGCAAATCCGAACAGGTGCCCCTTTGTTAAAAAGAGCAACGGGACGGGGTGGGCGGGGCTTCAACGCGCATGAAATTAACCTCATTTTACAGCCAGGTCCAGCACAACCACTTTAAAAAAAAACAAAAAAAAAACAAAACAAAACAAAAAACACTGTTGAGATTGGAAGGAAGTCCCATCTAAAAAAAAAGAAAAGAAAAAAAAAGTGGTAATCCACACACCACCGGGCTGGGAATGGTGCTTTATTAATAGATGCAGCCAGTCACGTGTGCGCGTGTGAGACTCATGACAGGAATGTCGAATCACCAGCCTTCAGGCTGAGAGATGAATAGAAAGCACTTGTCGGCCTCGGAGTGTGACGTCAAGCTGCCTTCACGCACACACACCACCGTAAATCATGACAACCGAGCACAGCTTACCTGCAGTTTGGAAGTGACGCTCTCGCACTCTGCCATGAGTTGAGGGATTATCTCTGCCTGCTTTCTCAAATTTTCCAGCTCCTTTGGTTGGTTGGGGTGGGGAGAAAAAAAAAAAAAAAAAAAAAAAAGACACGTTAGGGCAGGGGTGTCCAAACTTTTTCATTTGAGGGCCACATACAGAAAATCAGAAGGGCCACATAATGTTATGACGAGAAATTGTGTTTAGTCCTAAAAATTGTACAAATAATTTATTTGTGCTTTTGCATATTTAGAAAAATGCTACAGTTATATAAGCCAATTTATTTGTAATATGGATGTAGGGTTATTGTAGTTTTGGAATTTTAGCTAGTTTTGATTAGTTTTTAGGGTGGTTCTGTTAGTTTTTATTAGTTTAGTTCTTTAAAAAATGCTTAGTTTTAATTTAGTTTATTAGTTTCAGTATTAGTATTAGTTTTTTGAAAAAAAAATGTGTATTACTTGTGCATAATATTTAAAAACACTATGGGAACGACGTCATCTGAAGGTGCTTTTCTATTGGCTGCTGCTAGATGACGCCACTTCTGTGTGACATACTTTCAAACGTCATTATTCCAGTTTATATCAAAATAAATCTACTAAAAATCACATTTAAAATCATCCCCAAAGGCTCATGCATTCAATTAATTACCAAAGACGAAAACAAATGACATGTTTGCTATAATTATTGTTAGTTTTAGTTAGTTTTGAAAACATAAAATGTAGTTTCAGTTAGGTTTCAATTTTTAAAAAGCATTTTCATTTTTATTTTATTTTGGTAACAACATTGTTTTAGTTTAGTTTAAATTTTTTCTAGGGCTGTCAAAGTTAAAGCGTTAATAGATTAATTAATCACAGAAAATTGTCACATTAATCAAGTATTAACTCATATTAATCGCACTATTTTTTGGACCGCACTTGAGCGTTAAGCCTAATTTATGCCTCCACGTTTGCTCTCGCGTTGATGACCGCCTGATCTACGGCGGTCATGAATTTTAAGTGCCGTGTCGCTCGTGGCCGGCTGCGGTGCACACGTCGCCAATCCTTGAACGCCGTAGATGGCGGGGCGTAGCTCGCTTCTGATTGGTCCGTTCGATGGCGTTTTTTCTTTTTTTTCTCTCTCTCTCCCCGCCCCCCGCCCAGATAGTTTCCGTGAAGGCAACTGGCGGCGCAAATTGACTTCCTGCTCGGAGACCACGGCTGTGCATGTGGATATGTGCCTGGGACGAGAGGCGGAAAACAACAATAACAAAAAAAATAAATAAATGTGTTCGCTAAGCGCATGGCTGTTGTGTTTTGGCGAGTTTACGGCCGACACCGGTGCAAATTGGCAATAATTAATTGCCACGGTGATGAACTTACTCTCCCCCGGCTTTGTTTCGTGTTTCTGAATTAAATTGAACTTCCTGAATCCGTCATAAAATGCAGAGGAATCGCCACTCTGTGGCGTCCCAGCCATAGCTACAGTGGGACTTGGCGTGAACTCCAGCAGACACAGATGTGTATTGCGCACAAGTCGGAAGGCAAACGCACGAGCGGAGCGACGCCATAACGCCTCCGCGCGAGCCTCTCGCCGAAGCATACTGAGGCCTTTAAACGTAGCCGCGGATGGTTACATTGAAGGCTGCGCAGGTCAGTGATTAGGTTAATGCACGGCATTTCCTACGCCTGTTGTTCCAAAATGAGCGGGGTGACTCCAGTTGGTGTGCTCGGTGGTAAATTTTGCTTTAAAAAACACCCAGACGGGACTTTAGATAAAACAAAAGTAATTTGCATTCAATTAATTCATAATTGCTCAATTGCACTCAGTTGATATGATGATGTTACCAAGTTTTCGTCAGTATTTAACACGTTCTTTGTAATATAATTGCTGAATTGCACCCAATTGATATGATGCTGTTATGTTTTGAGCAATACACGCATGCATACAATTGCGTACATGCATTTAATCAATGTTTTCAAATGACATTCAGATAATAAAATGCATTAACGTCAAAATATTACAGTATTTTGCATTTTATATTATGCAAGTAATTTAGCTGATTAATCGTGATTAATCAAAATTAAAAAGTGTGATTAATCAGATTAAAAATTGTAATCGTTTGACAGCACTAATTTTTTCATTAGTTTTAGTTAACTAAAATAACCTTTAATGGCACCTGTTTTCTGTTACCCTCCCTTCTTACTTTGACCATCTCCGAACATTTTTGTTTTGTTTATTTTATTTGAACTGAGTCAAATGCCATTTTTAGCATATGTCGCGGGCCAATGAAAAAATGAACGGCGGGCCGCAAATGGGCCCCGGGCCGTAGTTTGGACACCACTGAGTTAAGGCATAACTGAAGGAGAATCCATATGTGAATTCCTCGCAAAAGAGCATTCACTTGCTTATATTTTGTGTTCAGTGTACGCGAAGCACTCTGTGAGGCTGCAAAAAGTACTCTCACTATGATGCTATATAATTCTATCGCACTCCTAAAACCACGATAGAAACGATAGTTAAATGAATCTCTCTCTGACAGGATCAAACAAACCTAAGGGCAAAATTTCATAATACAGTTTTTATATTAGATCCCATTAGATTGCGTACCTCGGGTGGTGGCCAGTGAATATAAAGTAAAAGTCAATATAAATATCAATTGCGAGTGTGCTCCATGTGCTTGCAAGTTTGTTTTTTCTGCTTTTGCCTCCCTGCTTTATGAGAAACACTTTATCATAATAATGAGAATCCGACATTTGTCATCACCTGCGGCGGATTGCTTCTGCTACTTCGTGACTGGCCAGTGTGCGCCCACCACCCCGGGAGAATGTGTGTGCGTGCGTTTTCGAGGAGAAATTAGTCACTGGGCAGATGAGCCTCTGTGGGCCATCTGCTCGCTCACCGTGCTTTCATATGCAGACGGAAACACTGCAGAGTCCAGAACTGGTCAATCATCCTTTGATCATATTTGAAATTAGCTTCAATGTACGTTACTCACAAAAAAGTTCGGGCGTCCAGTGAAATTTGAAAATGAACCTAAAATCTTTACAGGTGAATTTGATGGAACAAACCTTTGAATACTGCTCATTGTTTTTAGCCATGAGAATGCCGATGGGACGTCAACTTCTAAGCCTCTTTGTGACTCCTCATCTTTAGTCACATGATGTCACAGCATAAAAAGAGGACCAGTAAAATTTAACCAGGAAATTTGTTGTGGAACTATTGGCTCAACGCTCAGGCAATTTATGTGGAAAAAAACTAACCTATTAACATTTAGTCCAATTAACCATGGAAGCCCAAAAGTGTCAAAATTCAATAAATAAAAAGGCCATTTTTAAATAAGTATCCTTTTGATAAATAACAGACAATTATGTAATATGGCCATTAAATTGTAAAATTAGGTGTTAGTATTATTATGAAAAGTGTTATATTATTCTTTAATACGTAACTATAAATAATAAATATATTATTTTTGATTAAATATTTAATAATAATTTCAACATCCTACTTTTTAAAAATAATGACATTTAATTTATTTTTCAAGGTTTTATAAGATAAGAAAACTTTTTATTTATTTATTTATTTTTTAAACAAAGTCATTTTTTATTTCATAATGTCTTTTTCCACAATGGCCTTCTATTACATAATAGCGTTTCACAGCCGAATGACTTGGTCTGTCAATCAAATGACATGAGGCGGAGCCAGTTACGTGATTGGCTGACTTCCTTATACAGACATAAGCAGCAGCACTTGCAGTATCTATTCACGCGCAGAGAGTTTAGCGCCTGATGATCACAGGCTTGCTCAAGAATAGATGCAGGAGATAAGCCACTTTCAGAAGTACTCCAAGAAGTAGCAAATCGTTTAGAATCGGATCATAACATAAAGGCCTTGTTAAACTTCTGCGTCAGGCTATGGTGTAGCCGTTACGAATTATATATGACTTATGAAAACTATGATAAACTTCAATTGCAGTTGTTGTTTTTTTTTTTTTTTTAACAAGCACTACAAGTTGGCTTTGTGTCAGAAAGCAGCCAGTTTTGGAGCGAGACACTGTTAATAAAAGAAAGAAAAGTGCACGCAAGGCTCTCCAATTGCTGGAAGCGGAATTAAAGCAAGCATGAGTAAAGGTCAAAAGAGTGTGTCCTCACAGGACTCTTTCTCATTAGAAATAACAGCACAATTAGGATGTGCAGAGCAGACACTTTGCTGGTTTGGACCACAATACAATGCAGCTAATGCAAATTAAGCCCAAAAACTTTCTTTTATCATTACACAGAAAGTGAGTAACATCATATATTTACTGTATGTGGTACCTTGACTTAGTTCAATTTATTCTGTCACCAAGCTTGAAACTCAATGTATTTGTATAAGCAAATCCATATTCGTGAGTAAAAGGAATTTAAATTTCAATGTTTCGAATAGGGCCCTGGTTGAGTAATAGGTTGGCCAATATTAGCGCTTTTAAAATCTGCCCATTACAGTGTTTCCTCGCGATAATGCGGATTTTTTTTAGTGCAATTTTGCATGCATTTTTTTTTTTTTGACAGTAATGTACCTATTTTCTAAAATGTATGAATGTTTGAACATTGAGAACGTTTAATGAGAAAACTGTATAAACTATGTGGTAAGGGGTTTTAGAGCCTTAAAACAATAAATGTAAAAAAAAGCTTTGCGGATTTCACTTATTGCGGGTATATTTTCTTTATTATTATTATTATTATTATTTATTTAATGTATTTATTTTTTTAACATTTCTACGACAACATATTAGGGCCATGTAGAAATATTTACATTTTCTTTAGGTCGGGGGGGAATATGACCAGTGGCGGAGCCAGACTTTTATAAATAGGGGGGCCAGGGGGGGGGCCAAGGATACTTCATCCAAAGATGATGCCAAATTTGTTTTCATGAAAATTAATTTCAATCGGAGTCTCTATCGATGTTCAAATATATTTAAGTACATATTAAGCACAGGGGAGATTTTTGCACATAATGTGCCGTTTATTAAGAATGTATAAAATGTACAAAAAAATAATAATTCAGCACTGTTTAACTTGAATGAACTTGCACGCACATGCAGATACTGTATTCATGCAATTACAGTACTTTTATCAACATAACATTATAATATGAACATAATGCAAATTTGTATTACAGTATGACTAAAGATCCTGTCGAAGTGCCAAACTTCATTTTCCACACACCCTATGAAAAATAAATTTATTACTCCAACTACTACTTCATTTACAACCACATAATTTATTAATGTGATTAATTAATAATCATGTTAATAAATCCTCCCCTTCTACCTGTAAATGCAAACGTCAGTTAGTGTCGGTTTGAACTTTCAACCATTGGAGGGTGCTATTGTATTGCATAACAACAACAACATACTTATTTTTAGCTTGCACAAAACTACGTTGCTTATTGATGTCTGTCCAAAACAATCTATCTGAACTAGAGGTGTCAGTGGATTAAAATTTGTAATCATAATTAATCGCATTACTTCAATAATTAACTGACTATTAATCACACATTAATTGCACATTTTATATCTCAATTTATACCTACATTTACAATAAAATGTACCCCCCCCCCCCCCCCCCCCAATTTCAATATATTTATTTTTTTTTTAGTCATTGATAGAGCAATTTCATAATAATTCAATTTAAAAAAATTAAAAAATTCATTGATATAGTAATTTAATAACAATTCAAGAAAAAAAGTTTAAAAAAATAAAAATAAAATACGTGCTGTACTGTAAAACCAAACCAAAGCGTGACTGATTTGTTTTGGTCATTTTTCTATCACTACAACATGGTATAATTGCATTTGTAAGACAATAGTGAAAGCTCAATGCATTTCTCTTTTCATATTAGGAGCTGCCTAATTTTTAACATGAAGTAACTTGTGAAATTATGCACATTTTTAAAACTGTAAAATACAACACAGTCCCCACAAATATATGCATTTGCTCTAGGCTTTTATTTTGTTAAGTGAAATAGGATGTGCATTGTAAAATGACGAATTTTTACTGCATAGGAACCAGAAACGACCGATGTGTTCTTTTCATATTAATAGCTCTGTAATTTTAAACAATAAGTAACTTGCGAGTTTCTGCACATTTTAAAATTGTAAAATACAACTTGACGCCAATCCCCACACATTAGGCAGTATCATTTAATGTATTACTGCTAAATTGTGTTATAGTGACTCCTTTTTATGTTAAGTTCTCGGATGCGAGACGCAGCTGAGGCCGCTCTACTGTTACAGCGAACACATCGGTAGTTTCACTTTCACCTTGATGAGATATTTTGTGGAGATGCTGAATAAAATACGCCTCACATTTAAAGATAAATAGGCTTGTGCTCACTCCAACTGTCAAGACGGCGTCCATTCGGCTCTTCACTCTCACAGGGGTTTCAGAGTGCCCATGGACGCCTCTTGGTGCTCGGTGCGAACGCAACGGCTAACCGAGTGCGTTCTTTCAAAGCAAGGCACGGGTGGTAGTGGTGAGACACAGTCCAAATGGCTCCTCCACCTATATTCTGCCCCTTGAACACTGTATTTTAGCTCCAGTGCTTTTCTATTGGGTAGTTTTGACGTGGACGTTTCTACTGCGTGGTGACTAGAATTCCCTGAGTAGAGGCTTTCCAAATAAGGAGCGGTCGTTAATCGAGCGTTAAAAAAAAAAAAAAGTGCCGTTAAAGGCACTTTAAGTTAACGAGATAATAATGCGACAATTTTGACACCCATAATCTGAACATAAAAGTTATTTTAAACAGTCACTCACATCTCACAGGCAAACAAACATGATATAGCCAAACGCCAACATGCATTCTCGGTACTCAGGAGACTGCTCCTTAAAACAGATGATTCTCCTTCTCCAGACTCCTAGTGAGGTGGATTATAATGCTTTGTCGTAAGTAGCGCCAGCTACTGTTCAGGAGGGGCATAACAGTTAGTAGGTGTCTGCTTGAAAAAAATGCTGGCAGGCTGCATCGGCCAGGCGTGCGACGTCACTGCTTCGGTGCCGTGATATGTCAATCATTTGGAGTCTGCTGGGTCCAATCACATTTCAGCAGGGGCACGTGCCACCCCGGCCCCCCCTCTGGCTCCGCCATTGAATATGACGAGAGAGAAAAAGCGGCAAAAACTGGCAAATATGATATTGTTAACCTCTGCTAAAGCAATTAGTATCTCCTTGTTTGAAAACCCGACCGAAAAGTACATTTTAACGAGTTCTTCCACGGTAGACATTTTGCAAACTCTGACTTGTGTAGCTTGACACATGCATTTCCTTTCGACACTAAACTTGACACAAACAGCGACGCGACGAGAAAAAAAGTGGCAAATTTGCCAGTTCATAAAGTGGCAATTTTTTTTTCTCATCATATTATAAAGTGGCAAATTTTCCACCTTTTTTTCATCATATTGCCCCCGCCCTCTGAAAAAATATATATTTCTACGTGGCCCTAATACGCCGTTGTACAGTACACCCCCCCTCCCCCAAAAAAATAAAAAATAAAAAATTTAATAAAATAACATTTAAATAATAAAGTACAAAGTATCATAAATAGTTCATATCTGCATTGCTGTAAACATTAAGGGACCAAAAAATAATAGTTCTCTTATTCATTCTATTTTCTAAATTAAGTGGCTGATTAATCAGTTATCAGAATTTCATTCTGCCAAATATCGGAATCCATATCGGCCCCCCCAAAAAATCCACATCTGTCTTCCCCTTGTTTTTAATAAATACAATTACACTGTATTAATTAAACACAGATCATTTGAATTTAACTGCATCAAACCAATGAAAGCAAATTGAAGATGACAAATGAAGATTAATTCTCAAGTTGGGACAAGGAAATCCAGACAAGAGCAAGTTCCCAAAACAGCACCTCCCAACAAACTGAGGATTTAATCACTTCCTGGGGGAGAGACACTGTCTCTCTCTCCATTTTGGTCACAACAAATGTGATCCACGCCTCACCTGCTCTTTGTCGTGCAGCTCGGACTCCAGCTCCTGCACACGCACGCTCAGTTGCGCATTTCTTTGCTTCTCCTGACTGGCCTCATTACACTGAACCTCCAGCTCTGCAATCTAAACACACACATCACACACAAGCCAAGGACGCATCAAGAGAGGCATGAACAACTTGAACACATATGATATCTGTACAATAGGTAGCCGGAGTTTAGTCATGGTCAAAAGGAGTACGACACACTGCTCATTTCCCAGAGAAATGTAATCATCTTACGAAGACAATACATTGGGAACATTTTGGGAAGGCCTTTTGTTCCCCCGCTTTTTTGTGGTTCATCGTTCGCCCCCAACCCTACTACAGTGCAGATTTTTAAGGGATTGTACAGTATACAGGCAAGCCCGAATTTAATGTGAGTCACCTTTTTGATTAGTGCAACAAAAACAAAAAAAGTGCTGCAGTTCAGCGGAAGAGATGCAGTATCATTAGAAGCAAAAGAAGAGGCAGAGAAGATCCCCAATGAAGTTTCAATAAATCATTTGTTCACACAGAGCAGAGAGAATATATTCCTGAGTGATGTTAAAGTAGCAATTGTTTGAAGGTAGGGCTGGCTATCGAGTCCAATTTCCTCAAATTGATTCCATTTCGATTCACAAGAGCAGTTTGATTCAGTTTTTTTTTCCAATTCAATTGGATTCACTTCTAATCAATCCGACAGATTAATTATACAACATCAATTCTGCTTAAATATCAAGGACATGATAAAAACGCCACAAACATTAAATTCAAAATTTAATTTTGCGGAGGAAGTAACTGGTTCAATGATTTAGTTGATTAATGAAAGTAACATGTTATAATCACTTAAGTCTTACACAAACATTGGCATCAGCAAGGGTGAGATGAAAAATATTTTCACAATTCTAATTTAACAATTGTAAATATAAATGAAAAATATTCTGAATTGTCTTAAATTATAAAAAGTCAGGTCTTTCATAAATGTAGGAAAATACTTTTGAATTCAAGGGAACAGTAAATTTCAAGAAAACAGCAAGATACAAAAAATGGCCTTTAAAATTTGTTCTTATGAATTTATGGGAAAATAGAGGTATTAAAATAATTGATTCATGGTTTTATGAATCAATACAGGTTCGAAAAGGAAAAATCGATTCCATATCGATTATTGGACTTTTTTTTTTTTTTAAACCAGTCCTATTTGAAGGTTTATAATTACTCTAGCATACAATATATGCTCATTTCCATTAGCCCACCTATAGCCTTTATGTTAGCATTATAAAATATAATTTTAGGGTTTGGTAAGGTTGCACATTTGATGTTTAAATAGATTTGATATGTCAGTTTTACAGTAGACGTGAAATGTGACAGCAGTTATGGTAGTACAGTGCCAAAGGGTTTGAGTCCCGCAGCTGCTACTTGATTATCACCCAAAAACAAATAAAGAGGACTTGTCAATTGTTTTTCACGTCAAGCTAAGTAAGCAGACAAAAAAACAAAATGGGTCAGTGTGTTTGTGCAGACTTCTTCCATTCCTTTCAGACATGCCAAAAAACGGCATTACCTTCTCCCTGAGCGTGTCGCTTTCCTCCTTGCAGGCACCGAGTTGCTTCTTCCAGCTCTCGACGTTAGCCGAGGACTCCTGCAGCGCGTCCACCAGCCTGGCGTTATTCTCTCTTAACGTCTGCAGCTCCGTTTCCCACTTCTTGGCGTTGGTGTTGCTGTCAGACGAGAGACGGTTCCAAGAGGAGCGTTATTAAAAGGAGCGAACATTTTAGACAGGCGCGTGTTGAAACCTTTGGGCCCACTGAGGTGACGCAGAATGAAACCAAATAATTCCAATGATGACTTCTTTGCTTGAAATGCACATGGTCTGGCCAGGAAATGTTTACAACATTTCTCGTCACTTCTTTATTCATGGCTGTATTGAAGTGTTGCTCTTTAATCACACATGGACAGACGTATACTAAAGACATTACAGGTCTCAGCCGTTTCGCATGCTGTCACAGTTCTCCGGTAAGCCCCAAAGCCATGTAGAGGCTAGGAGAAGCAATGTGAAATTAGCAATAGAACACTATACGCCAAAATGAAAGAAATTTGAAGTAATTTTAATTACTTTCATAGCTAGAGTAGGAGCAATTTCTGGAGAAATTGCGTGGGAATGCTGAAAGCTGAATGCTAATAACTGAATGCTAAAATTTGAATGAATGTAGAATGCTTATGAAATAATTGAGAGATAAATTTTGAAATTATGACCTAGGAAAAGCAATGTGAAATTAGCAATAGAACACATTATGCCAAAATGAAATAAATTTGAAGTAATTGTAATTACTTTCAGAACTAGACTAAATGCAATTTCTGTAGAAATTGCGTGGGAATGCTGAAAGCTGAATGCTAATAGCTGAATGCTAAGATTTAAATGAATGTGGAATACTTGTGAATTGAGAGATAAATTATAAAATTATGACCTCCTGGTTCCTGGACAATGCACTTTACCAACGAGCAGTGTAAGACACCTGGTAATGATTATAAGTTACATGTATGGAAGTGGGGTGGAAATTGATACTGTAAAGTTCCATGTCTGTCCCATTAAAAATGAATGGGGAAAAGTTGATATTAAAAGTTAAATTGTGGAAATACTGTAAGTCATGTGGAATCAGATGATATATACCCCGGGAGATGTGAATTTTTGAAGCTAGTTGAAATTTGAACAGTATAAAATGGAAGTATTATGTGGGAGTTGTTATGCAGCAAAATCACAAAAACATGTGGGAATGCTCCAGCATTCCCACAATAAAATGTCATTCAATAGAGTCAAATGTTGCCAGGTTGAAAAAAAAAAAAAAAACGGGGGGAGAAAAAGTCAATGTTGTTGCAGATGATTAGGATATTCTGGGGTCATTTGAATCCCATCTGGAACAACATCTGCCGTTTTATGCAATTATAATTTACAGCGTTCAGTACTAGGATTAATGAAGCTAAATGGCAGAGTGGATCAGTCTCACCCATCGGAGTAGCTCATTTATGTATGTGTGCGATAATCCCAGCAGCAATAAAGAGAGACAATTTCCAGAACAGTGTGAAACTCAAAACATTAGTTGGAACAGTACGAGTGATCCATATAACTGCCGGATCGGTAATTATTGAAGGTGTGATGTCCTCCGTAAGGGAGCTATTCCGAATGTGGTGAAATTATTTCATAATGTCAAATACAGTGGTGCCTTGAGATAAAAGTGTAATTTGTTCCACGTATGTCAAGGTACCACTGTAGTCGTGCTGTTGAGGCTCACTTATATGAAAGAAAGCTTAATAGGTGCTGCTGCTGAATCTTCAATCAAAAAAGAAAAAGAAAAAAAGAAAAATTGCTTTGAAAGTGCAAATCAAAAACCCAAAAGGGAAGCCTTACCTCTGCTCGACGGCACTCTTGAGTAGATCGTTCTCATTCTTCAGCAGGACAGCTTCTGGTCCCACATGAAAGATCTTCTCATCATCGGTGCCATTAATGCTGGAAGCCTGGTTTGTTGATGGCGTTTCACGTCCAGACTCCTGGTGGGGGCATAGGGGGCATTTTGTGCTTCGGGCCATTTTACATGAAAGGACTATCTGACCTGCAGCTTCCTCAAGTTTGATTGGCCTCTCAAAATTCTTGCACTGACTGAGAAATAGGACACTCCGTTGGCACAACACCGTAAACAATCATGACACGTCAACTATTACTATGTGCAACACTACTGCTGATACAGTGCTACCTTGACTCAAGAATATGAATCCTTTCTTGACCAGGCTCATACCTCAAATTACTTAACCCATTCAAACCCGAGTGATGGCTTACCTGGGAGTGATTACTCAGCACCTCCACCTTCTCCTGAGATTTGTCTTTTGCCATTTTTGCCGCCTCTTTGACCTCCTGGAACTTCTCTGCAAACTGAAAACGAGCGGAATGAGATTGAAGTATAGGCATCGTGATAATCAAGACGGACGCTTTCACGTTCGTTTTAACCCAGCACTGCAATTCAGTTTACAATTTTTGGCATTTCCCTCCTTCAAGTTGTGAAGGGTAACAAATCAATCAGACTTGACTGGTGCACCAAAAGCAATAATACAGTACCTGGTGGGTGGAGCTAAACAAAGCAGTTCACTGATTAGATGACATACAGTAAACGACTCTTTTGGGATGAATATGAAAAACATTTTCTACAACAAAGCTATCTTTTTGGAATAAACAACCATACGCCAACAAAAATCTAAGATGCGGCACATCCACCATTGTTTACTGTGACACGTCCCTCCTCTTTGCTGAATGCATTAACGAGTTCCATTGTGTTATGCTGGTATGATGTCACACATTCTACATAAATAATACAACACTGCCATCCCGCCTACACACCCTTCAGTAGATAATACGACAGATCACTCGTTCCAAACCATGTAATGCTTGGTGGAAATCAATTCATGGATCAAATGTGTGTAATGCTGAACACTCTTTACCTTAGCAAGCTGCTGCTCTGAGCTGAAGCCCAAACCGAACACAGTGTTGGCCCTGCTGTCTGCCCACTGGCCGAACTTCTGTGACGTCTTTGTGAACATCATGTTGGGTGTGATGGTGCTGTTGATGATAACCTGAGGAAAACAAGACACACGAAACTCCTGCTGAGGACACAATTAGACTAATGAGTATCAAGAGCTCCATTTACAATTTGCCGACAGATAAAACCTCAAGTGCGCGCTGCCAACTGCCAAGTAATGACAATATGTGTCTATGCGACTCACAAAAAAATTGTTCTGCTTTTGGGAGTGTATTTGGATGAACTTAAAATGAAGTCATTTGACCTTCACTCATCATTTCAATTAGGGATAGACAGATTATCGGCCAGGCAGATTATCTGTGCCGATAATTGTCATTTGACAAATATGTTGGTATCTCACTGAGCAGTGAATGCTTGCGAACGTAGCGAAATTTAGGATTTTCATCAGGATTTGTAAGATGTTCACAGACAGTTTTTACTTGCCGCAAAGACATTTTGAACATATTCAGACAATTTTTTACTGTCTGCAAAGATCTTTTGAAACCTTTTAAGAACCCTCACTCAAACCCCAAATTAGCTACATTTGAATGCAGGGAATTTTTCATTTATGAATGTATTAAATGTCTACTTTATGATGCTAAAACTGGGAACAACCTTCAATTTTTATTTAAAATAAATAAAATTAAGAAATGATGTTTAACTTTCGAAAAACTACAGTAGAAAACAGAACCATTTACTTGCTTAGTTTTTAATTTAAATTAACACAAGCTGATAACCTTGCAATTTGTTAGACTTTTTTTTTTAAAAAGCAGTCAATTCTTTATATGTTTAAAATTCAAAACAAAAAGCTTTTTTTTTTTTTGTAATTTTGATGCTAATATTTTCTCTTTTACTGCAAATGAACATCGGTCTCCTTGACTACTAATAATTGGTATCGGCCTTGGGGGAAAAACAAAACAAAACATATTGGTCTATAATGTCCAACTGCTCAGTTGAAATTAGTTCCAATATACACTACTCACAATTCAATATCACAATTAATATGATTTTTAATATTGTTTGGCCATAGTTTTAAGGGTAACTCCAGGATGAGCCTTAAATAGACTATAACCTTTACAGGTGAACTTAATTTAGTTGATCCTGTTTGAAGCCTCGTGATGGCAAGATACTGTTTTACAATTGTTAGGCGTTGTCTTGAGCTCATGATGTCATGCAAAATGTCAACGGCATGAGGAAGAAGACTGTAATTGAAGCAGGAAACATATTGGTCTATTCATAGATCAAACAGCAACTGTGGATTTTGACATTCAAGTCCTTGTTAGAACAGCAAAAGGGCAAAAAGTACAAAAAAAGAAAAACATTGAAAATGTGGACATGTGCATTCAAAAGTTTGGAGAAGGACAATTCAAGTTTACCTGTAAAGGTCACAGCGCAATTTAGGTTCATTCCTACATATTTAATCAATTTGAGCTCACTCACAGTGCAAGGTTTGTGTTTGTTGTGAAAACACGATAAGAGAAATTTGGAGCGATTGTAGTACATTAATCCATCTGATCATCTCCTCATACAGTTAAGGTGCTTTCCCCCTGCTTAGTGTTAAACAATCATGTTTTTCCTGTTCCATTTACTTGCTACATCCAATCGTAGAATTGGTGTCAAACGATGACATAATGTAAATATGTCTTATACTACTAATTTAGGCTCACCAGTCTGTCCTGTGCTGGATACTGGAAACCGAATGAGGTCAAGTATCCTTAACTGCCCCTATACTTCAAAATTGCTACGAGTTTGTGTCAAACATTCTCTATCAAAACATTGACTCAGCAATTCATATTTAACCCACAACTGAATTGAGTGTTACCCTTAAGAAGGCACACCGTGGTGATAACTGCTAACCCGCAACGCTTCAAGTTGTCAAATTACATCCACCATTTTGCTACAGTACTGTCACCTGTTGCAAACATGTTGCAAATCAGCTGTGGTTTAAAAGCCACTATAATAGAGCTCATCATCAGGTATTGTGCTCTGCATGTCGACAAAAGCAGTCACTTGAAAGCATTCACGTGAACCCAAATTAAACGATTGGGATCCACTGAAGACGGCTAAATTACTGGGCAGGTCTCGTTTCATAGCAACCTGGCTGTGAATGCAGCATTCGATTTTTCAAATCTGACAGATGTGCGTCCTTTTCAACAACCTGGAATATACGTCCAAACCTTTTCCAAGGTTACAACTATACAGACCAAATAACCTAGAAACAAAAGCCCAAAGACTTTTGTTTTGATTCAGGCTGCGTTCTACAAGGTTCATCTAATTTTAAAAACAAAGACGAGCCCATTTCCTCAAAGGCGAGAGAGTACTTTGGAAAATTCTGAACAGCACTTCATCCCAAACAGCTGACTTTCTCCACATTTGTTTGAAGACAAGTGTGAGCTATGAAACTTTAATGTTCATAGTGGAAAACTGGGCTGCTGCAAGATACTGAATTATTGTCAAAAAGACACAAAACAGCAAGCTCACCAATTTAGATGGCCCAAATCTTATAAAACTAAAATGTGGATGATTTACCTGTACCATATAGGCAAACAAGAAAATGGATAGGAGACGACCACTCTACCACTGAGCCATGCCGCCCCAAAAGAAGGGTTTGCCTGATGCAAATGTAGTTTTGACTTGAAATTAATTTGTTTGGAATTTTTTTTAAGCTTTGTTGTCGACCCCTGGCCTAATGTGTACTGTACTGTACTTGAAGGTTGTTTTACTGGCATACAGTGCCAAGGTACCCTTGAGCTTGGCATTGCACAACGCTGTCCACAGTTGTGGAACACTGTGCGAATTAGATTGCAATGCAACACAAAATTAATATTTCAGGAAGAGCAAAAGAGAATTTCCCAAAGATGATGCTCAAGTATTTAGTAGAAATCCTCATTCAATTATACAGAAAAAGATGTTTGCATCGCTTGTTTCCTCTTACTGTATGATCATAATAGCCATTAAGGCTGCTGTAGGTGGTATGAATGTGCATGCAAGACTGTAATCAAGTGAGTAGGCAAGTGGGAGAGTGTGACAGAGGAGAGGGAGGGGGAGTGGAGTGACATGAGCAGCTGTGGGGGTGGACAGCCAGGCCTGTATCAAGTGCAACAGGAAGTGCAAATTAAAGTGCTGCTGGCCAGTAACCTGAGGGCCCATTTCAAACCATCAGACAACTCAAGCAGCCCCTATGGAAATGTCGGCCTCGTCTGATTATGTATGTTGGGAGTTCGCAGGATAAGCAGAGTCATAGGTACGTAATATACGCTTGTCAAGTGGCATATAAAACACAATGTTGTCATAGATGAGAAAGAACGCAGACTGGAAGACGGTGAAACTGCAAGCATCATGTTTCCATCTGAGCCTTGAAACTTATCGTCTTACTTTTTAAATTCAAACTAAACATTACTGAGATAACTGGTCAATTACTGATACATACATCCACAAAATGATTTTTTATTGTTGATGCAGTATAATGCCTCTGTTGAGGTTTGTGCTAGGTTGCAATGACAACCAAAATTGGATAGAATTTGTTTGATAAATTAAAATAATAATGTTTTATAAGTGATTATACAATGTTTCAAATGTCTTTGATGGGTCATTAACATGTGGCCTTGACTTGGGGAAGTTTTTTTTTTTTTTTTTTTTTTTTTTTTTTTTTTTTTTTTTTTTTTTTAAAGCATATACGCCAAATTTTCTGGATCTTGTCAACTTCCCGATTTCCATCTCTGTTCTCAACCGGGTAGCCAAAAAAGCTCCCATACTGCTGCTGACTGACCTAAATTTCAGTTTCAATGTTGTATATATGAATATACATACAGTACTAATATTAGATCAAGATGTTGTGCTCACTATCTCTTACAGTACAGCAGGGCTACAAGTAACGATTATTTAAATTTATTAATTTGTTAATTATTTTGTCAACTAATTGATGACAAGTTTTAATTTCCATGCTTATATTCAAGAACAGGACATTATTTCAAATCAACAGTTCAGAAAATGTGAAGAAAAAAATCATTAGGATTTAATTAATGTGGTCTGCCAGAAAAATCAGAAAATCAGTCAGAAAATAGGCAAAAATGTTGATCATTGTTCTCCAAAAGCAAATGTTGGTAAATGTTTTTATTTCGATGCAACACAAAGATAAGTGTTTTAATGAGGGACTACAGAAAATTGGTAACATTTGCTTTTGAGAAGCAGAAATTTAATAAAATTTTAATAAGTTTAATCAAAGTTTAGTAAAATTAATGATCAATTAATTTGATAATCTATGAGTTGACAAATCGATCAATTTCTGCACCTCTACAGTGCAGCATTGATCACGGTTTGACCAGCATCATCTGATGTTAATAGTTTCAATTTCTTTCCATTGACAATCAAGTTGGTCGCGAATTGTGTCATCTTAATATAATTTGTAATGAATGAAAATGTTTTGGTGAATAAATTGGGTGCTGAAAAGTACATTTGTAATACTGTGGTAATTTTCCATGGTCCAAGTAGCACACATCAAGGCAAGGAGGAATCAGAAGTGCTACAAATGCATTTCTACTTGCTCTGTCATCATCAGTGAGCTGCCTGGCTCGTTCAGTGAACTAATATACACTGACAGTTTGTCATGATTAGTGCAGACAGCAGCAAAAAAATATTGTTCTGGACAGACCTGGCTTGTACATAAGGTTACTAGTTTTGTCCCCCCCCCCAAAAAAAACCCCAAAACAAATATAAATGAATCGAGTGGAATCTGTAGGTGAAGAGGATAAGGCGAGTGGGCATTGCAAATAGGTGTCAGAGAAAATCGCAAGACTGCTTGGTGAGGAGTCGTCACTTGGAAAGGGACAGACTGAGAACCAAATCGCCATCATCGGGTGTAAAGTTGGAGTGTGAAGTGTGTGAAGCTTCAAGTGGGTTTGAGTGAATTCCTCACCAAGTACACTTACATACATACAGTGCGCTATTTCACTATCAAAAGATCACGTCGGACTGTGCCCTAAATTAGAGCAACAGAAAAGCCAAAAGAAACGCACACCGGCATAATAACAGTTTCAACACAATTTCGATCTTTTATTTTGAAGAATTTTTTAACTCATTCGCTCCCAGCCATTTTCATAGAAGCAATCCCGTTCGCTCCCGGCTGTTTTACTGGATTTTGAATGATTTTGCCATGCCCACAGAATATTGTGTTCTATTGATATAAAAACATGGAACCTACCAAAAGAAAGATTAGAGTCTCTTCTTTCATGAGGAAAAAAAATATAGTTGTATCTCTTTCTGTTTTGCAGCAATTAGCATTAGAATATGGCTAGGTTTCGTCATTATTCACAAACCTGTTAAAAACACTGAGGAAGGAAAAGAGCTGTTTGCAACATGGCCCTGGTTGATCTCCTTTGCTCTGCTGCCACCTGCTGGCCGTTTGTGTAATAACTACCATTTCTGCAACTGTTCTTTGCAGTTGAGAGGCTGCATCAAAGCCTTCTGTATGCTCTAGCATAAAAAAAAAACCAAACTTAAAAAAACAAACAAAAAAAACATGTAAATATATCTTTGGGACACTTAAAACATAAAAAACAAAAAAACAAAAACGTATTTATAAGTTGTTGGGAGCAAATGAGTTAATTAGCAAGTCCCTCAATGATCTTGTTCGCTATATCTGAATTACCAGCACGTTTTCCCATACAAGAAGAAAATCCATTTACAAGCCATTAACACTGCTTTCAATGTCTCTCTGCCTTGGTCAAATGATGAGCCTGATAATGATGAGCTTTTGCCAACCAGAGGTCCAAGTGACGTCACGGTAAAATGTCCTATAGGATAATTGTAATCGAAATGGCCCATCGCAGTTGCCTGTGGAAGTGTCATTAGACAAAACTCCGTTACTCAGACGACAAAAAGGGAATAATGAGTGGGAGAGCGGAGAAAGGAGGTCTGACCTTGGGGAAGTACTGAAGAGAACATAAAAGTAGGCAAGATGAATGCAGTCAGAAATAAATGTAGCTATCCGTTCTTTTTTTTTTTGTATACAAATGAAGTCTTTTCTTAAAAATACGCCAGCGTGGTCATGGAGTCGCCAGTTATCTGCTGTCAGTACTGCGTGATGACATAACCTGATGAGTGTTGCCTCGCTGGCTTCAAGCAGTGGGAGTCACTTAACTAAACAACGCTTTGCAAAAACACGCAAATACCTCACCTAAAGAGATTTGAACCGAAAAATTGCTGGGAAAATCCTATCGTCACATTATACAGAGTTCTTTTTTTTTTTTTGTAATGATCAAAAAATTGCACATAACGATAACATTGCCTCCCAACCCTTCAGTTGCTCGTTCAGTTATTCCAAGTGTAAGCCTCGCAGACTTTGTACTCAAACAGAAGAGCAAAATCTAAACTGTGTGCTTTTCTGCTCTCTACAATCACTCACAAGTAATCAAAGGGCTAAAAATGATCGCATGACAATATCTGCGCCTTTTCACAAGGAGAGGAGGCTCTTATCACCATGGAAACATCATCTACACTCTCACCAAGCTAAGGAATGCTGGTGGTGTGAATATAAATATTTACAATTTATGTACAGTTGAAATGATATCTATTATTGCCTGCAATACCAAAATTGATTGCCTGCCATCAATGACATGTAAGCATTCTTAAAGTTAGACTTGCCATGTAGATGTAAGATGTTATTTGAGGAGCAGTTTAGTACTTTAATAACTCTTTCATTACCAGCCATTAGGGGTGTTAAAAAAAATCGATTCGGCGATATATCGCGATACTACATCGCGCGATTCTCGAATCGATTCAATAATAGGCAATATCGATTTTTTATTTTTTATTTTTTTTTAGGATTCACACCTTAAGCATGGAAGAATGTTATATGAACGGAACATTAAGCCTTAATATTTTATTTTAATGCTGTTTAAACATGAAACAGATTACAACCTCTATAAGACTGAAATTTCAGATAAATAAATAATACATTTTCATATAAATATTACACTCTACAAGCTTACTGATTAGTATTTTCTAAATTTGAATGAAAAAAAATCGCAACAATCGACTTATAAATTCGTATCGGGATTAATCGGTATCGAATCGAATCGTGACCTGTGAATCGTGATACGAATCGAATCGTCAGGTACGAGGCAATTCACACCCCTACCAGCCATATTAGAAAATTTCAAACTTCAATACCCACGCAATATTACGTTCAATAATTATATTTAAGCCGAATCTACCAAATGACAGAATACTTTTTGCCCCAGCCCATTCTTTTATAATTGACAGTAGAAAATATAGGTTTGCCAAAATACAGCCATTTCTCCCATGGACTCTGAAACTGTGTTTATTTCGTATAAAATGGGACAATAATGTCATCTACTGGTGGTTAGGCATCAGTAACGTTGTTTCCAAGTTTGACTTTTACAGTGGAGCATAATCAGATTCTTCCCATGTATCCCCGCTCTAAAAAAATACATAATTGACAAGTATACTTGTCACCGGGAGTGAATGAGTTAATGAAGTTGAGTTTAAACATGTGACAGACAATTGTTACTGTTCTGCTCTAAAATGGAAAACCTAACAAATGATTCCAAAGGGGCCAAGTGAGAACTGTTAGAGGGTCATGCCAACGTGAACTTCAACCGTCTTCCACAATAATGTAATTTATTTATAGCAAACATTACATTGGCTAGTTTAAATGGACTGCTACTTGTGTAAATACAATAAAAAATAAACAAAAAATAACAAACAAAAAAACCATTTATATATCTGCTCTATATGAACTGAAATGGTACCAAGTAAGTCAAGATCATGGTTCTGGAATGGTTAACAACCTTGCTCTTTAACCAAAATGTTGAAAATGCATTGACAATTAATAAAATATGGATAACCACATATTGGTTAAATGTGGTAATGTGACAAAGTGTACTGTAAATTGGAGTATTATGTAAAGTACATTTTATTTTATGTATAGCTACTGTAGATATGAATATATCTAAATATTGTTGATATACTAATAACATTATGGGGTGTTGCGTGTAGAATTTTGAGGGAAAATATGAATTTATTCCATTTTGAGATGAGGCTGTAAAAATTTGGAAAAAGTGAAACGTTGTGCAAACTTTGTGGATGCACTTTAAGTGATTTATGTGCGTAAGCATGTCATTTATTACATATGTTGTATGATTTCTGTGTTTTCCTATGGTATTTACTTTCTTTTTTGTATTTGTTATTCGTTTTAATTTTGCTGTTCTTTATTCACAGGTTACTGTATTATACTCTTGATTTTATGCATGTTAGAAATAAACTTCTATTGCTACATAATGACTACATATAAAAAGGTGAATTCCGATTGAAATTCATCATTCATGCACAAAATGGTGTGTAATTCAAAACAAAAAGAAGAATTGCTGAATATTTGATTATGACCTCAATCTGGATCTGGAACAAAAGTGTGGATCATTTTCAATTACACAGTCTCAAAAAGCTGAACAAATTTTGATTAAATGTGGTATGATAGTCAATGACAATTAATTTGCTTGTGATTCATATGCAGAAATCTGATACTGATGCCAATTAGAATTGCTCAACCCAAGGCGGAAGTCTCATTCTACGAATCCATGTCTGAATATTTATCAGTATCAGACAATGCTTATCTGATCTATAAAACTAGGGGGAACAAAAATCTTGCCTCATCACCGTGACCGAGCACACACTCATACCTTCGATCCATCCACACTGATGATGCGGTAGCTGTTGCGTGTGCTGTCGAAAAAATAGGAGACTGTGACGGCCTGTTTGCTGGCAGGGACCCAGTTCTTCTTGGTGGTGGGGTCAATTTGGAAGACATGGGCCCTGGTGGTGTAGATTGGCTGCTCCCTGAGGGGTTGAGACATGAAGAGGGAAAATTGTGAGCAGATTTGAGAGGCTCCCCTTTAAAGTGGAAGTCAACGTTAAGCATTTCTTGACAATATGTAACCTAATTCATCTAAACATGACGTTCTGATTAATATGGATTTTCCATTTCAAAAGTTATCCAGATACAGTTATAAAGGCAGCACCATAACACCACACGTGATACCTACCGGCTCCTACATCGCAATTCGAGAGAGACATAGACAGGCCAGTGATAATGTAATGTAACACCACCCAAAATCCTCATGGCGACTCAAAGCTATTAGCACATCAAGAAGAGTTCTCGTCTCTGATGTGACAAACACACATCACGTCTATCATCACATCTACTCCAACACTGAGGTGTTGAAATGGTTTTCATCACAGATCATATTGTAAATATTGTTGAGGTTAGGGCTAGCGGTATGCCAAAAAACGGCAGTTCACTATATTACTGGGGTTTAAAATCATCCATCCATCCATCCATCCATTTTCTTGACCGCTTATTCCTCACAAGGGTCATGGGGGGTGCTGGCGCCTATCTCAGCTGGCTCTGGGCAGTAGGCGGGGGACACACTGAACTGGTTGCCAGCCAAAGCGCAGGGTTTAAAATCATTGTTAGGTTAACATCTAGAACTAGAAAAAAATGCTAAAATGCTAAACACATTCTTTTGTGTACTCATAAATGGACAATTTCAATGACAGCAGCTCAAAGAGTTTCGTTTCAGAATGTGCAACATCAGTACGGTAATTTGTCTTCCAGTGTCTTGACTGGGTCATGCCAGGGTTATGTTTGGATCTAGCAAGGGTTGTGTTTGGGTCATGACCGTGAGGTCAACTGTCTGTTTTGAACTGATGTAAACGTCATCTAGTTTCAACTGGTCTTAAGCTATGTGATGTCAGGAACTATGTGATGTCAAGAATCTTTAATCTCTTTATCTGGTCAACAGCCAATCAGATAATTCCATGTCAGTCCTGTTACCCACATGTCTATCCACAGCCAATCTGATCAATTCACTGTCTATATAAGCCTAACTGAGAAGTGTGTGTTTTGTAGGATTATTCCTCTGTCCAGCTGGCCACCTGCTCCTCTTTTCTTCGATGCCTTCTCGTTGTTTCTGGTCAAGTCAAGTTAGTTCCACGCATCTGGATGTTATGCGAATAAAGTGTGAAACTCTTATTTGTGTCTGCGCTTTTGGGATCCAACCTCAGAACATAACATCCAATGTGATATGATGCAGAGATAGACGTACGACAGTAACAGTTTGGAAATGTTGAGTCTGCACAGTAATGGAATTTTGAGGCCGTTTAAATGCCAATAGGAAGTAGTGTTTATAAAAATACATAAATAAAACATAGCTAGCCATGATGTGACAGTTTCCAGTTTAAAGATTGACAAGACTCTTAAATATAAAAAACTACGTAGCCTACATAAAAGCGCTATAAGTAGCACATGTCGACATTCCAACAAGTCGACAGTCTCTACCAGAAACTGAATCATCTTGCTCTGTAACCTGTACATGACTCAGACGCTGGCTACTCGGGTGTCATTTTTCCGTTTTCCCACTTCAAAAAGTGGCAAAATGTGCAGAAATTTGCATATCCTTGCAAAGTATAACATGGTGTGAGGAGCTGCGGGACACATTAGGCAGTTTGAGGAAGAAAAAAACTGAAATGAAATGAAACTGCATTAGCAAGAGAATCCCACAAAGCACTTTATAATATGCACAATGTGTAAAGTCTATTATTTCATCCATCCATTTTCTTGACCGCTTATTCCTCACAAGGCTCGCGGGGGGTGCATCGTGAGGTTGGTGGCAATACCCAGCCCTAGTAGCCAAGGACACCAATAAGCGATATTTGGAGCTGATATTCATTTTCACTAAAAAGGAAAATACTGGCATCAAAATTAAAAAAAAAAAAAAAAATACAAACTGCAGCTCTTAAATTTGTTGAATTTTTAAGCATATGTTTATTGAGCAACTTTTAGGATTCATAAAGAGTTTTTAGGGTCTCCCAAGGGCCTGTAGTAGCGCCATGTCTTCAAAAGTCAAATAAAATTGTAAACAAGTAAATAGCTCCCTATTGTTTTCTACAGTAAATACAATTTTCCAAATTTTCAACATATCTTTCAGTATTAAAATGTTACTTATTGTGAGGGCCTTAATTCACATTCTCAAATTAATCAATGGACTAATGTCAATCAAGAGGACATGCATTTGAGTATATTGCCAGTTGAGAAAATTGTCAGACAAAGACGGACAGAAATTCACGAGCTAATAAATCTTTCACTTCCACCAGGATTACAGTTCTCACAGAAAATCAAAGCCTAACGACTGCACATTTAAGCCTAACTTCATTCCTCATCTGGTTGAAAAGAACATAACGCGTTCTACAGATCGCTGCTGCCGCTTTGCCTATATACACGCGTGCACACATACGCTGACCTTTTCGGTGGCGATGTCAGGAGCCAGCTCACACTGGCAGGGAAGGAGGAGTAAAAGGTCAACGCTTAACACGCGGGTGCACTCACACAACTGTTGGATGATTCCAGTCATCTGCTTTCCGGAGATAAAAAAAACCTCAGCTTGATTGATTTTGCTGGATAAAAGGGGAAGTATTGCTGTCGTTCAGAAGTGAGGAGACAGTGAATGGCATCTACCCAAGTTCAGTCGTGCTTTTCCTCACAAGGGTTTTGGGTGAAGAATGAGAGTGTGAGGTGGGGAACAACCTTACGAGTGGCCACACAATACAAAACGACAAGCACGATCCAAATTGAAAGAGAGCGGGGAATTATTTCATGCAGAACCTGCTTCTGTGGTGGGTCCAAAATATGGACATATTTCCCTGTGAGCCATAATGACGTCCTTGTATATGTTGAATTACATATGCAGTGTTCCCTCACTATAACGCGGTTCACTTTTCGCAGCCTCATTTTATTGCGGATTTTTTTTTTTTTTTTGTGCAATTTTGCATGCTATTTTTTATTTTTTTTAAGTAACGTACCTATTTTATAAAATGTATGAAGGTTTGAACATTGAGAATTTTTAAACAGAGAAATGTGAGGGAACTGCCTCGATGAGAAAAGTGTATATACTGTGTGGTGAGGGGTTTTAGAGCCTTAAAACTATTTATAATAAATGTAAATTATAAAGCTAACTACTTCGCGGATTTCATTTATTGCAGGTATTTTTTGGAAGCTAACCCCAGCGAGGGAACACTGTTTGGCGTAAATTTTCTGTAGGGCTGCTTAATTATGGATAAAATAATAATCACAATTATTTTGGCAATAATTGAAATCAAGTTCATTCAAAGGATTATTTATTTTTTGGTACAAAACTAAGAAAATGTTTAATTTTAATTTAACACAAAAATACATACATATATATATATATATATATATATATATATATATATATATATATATATATACACACATATACACATATATATATATATATATATATATACACATATATATATATATATATACACATATATATATATATATATATATACACATATATATATATATATATACACATATATATATATACACATATATATATATATATATATATATACATATATATATATATATACATATATATATATATACACATATATATATATATACACATATATATATACACATATATATATATATACACATATATATATATATACACATATATATATATACACATATATATATATACACATATATATATATACACATATATATATACACACATATATATATACACATACATATATATATATATATATATATATATATATATATATATATATATATATTAATGTTTAAAGGTAAAAAACAACAACAACAAAAAATATAAAATTAATAAATAAAAATAAATAAAATTCTTTAAATCACTATAGTATAGTACAGTAGTATTTAATAAGGTGAAAATGTATAAATTTAAACAACTCAAAAATTAGTATTAATCTTTTTTTTTTATGGTTATGCTGATTTTGTAATTCTGGAGTATAATAATTGAAATTGTAATTAAATTTCAATTAATTGCACAGCCCTCATTCACTGTACGTGTTTGCATTTGGTGAATAGATTATTGCAAAGTGATGTGGTGCACTTTGCAATAATGAGTGGATTTCATCAGTGGGTTAAAATATATTTGTTAAATGTTATTATAGCGGCACAAATGTATGAACTACATCAATTTCAGTTGCAATCCACTGGCCTTGGTCAGGATGCTGCGGATAGTGAACCATTTTGTTACGCCATCAATAGAAACAGACTATGTCCTGAGCAGGGACGCAGTAGGTGTCCACAGCTGTCACTTCATGCATCAGTACACCAGCTCACACAGCATTTCTGCACAGAAGCATGAGCAACCACCAGAATAGCGCTTGTCACGTTCGTCCAACTCAAATTAGGCAGATTACGCAAAGTCCAAAAAGGTACCGTATGGGTACCCATTTATTTTGGCAAGATTACATTTGGGACTTAATGGCAGCAGTTCCTCACCCGGTTGACTGCCACATGTTCACCCTCTTTATCCAATGCTTTAAATAATTTACAGGTGGGTGGGTGTTCTCAAGGGAATACATTTGCGTTAGACTGTGATGTACTAGCAAACTATGCTAGTTGTTTTTATTGTGCTTTTATTCCCATTAGTGCT
Organism: Festucalex cinctus; assembly: GCF_051991245.1. Lineage (NCBI taxonomy): Eukaryota > Metazoa > Chordata > Actinopteri > Syngnathiformes > Syngnathidae > Festucalex > Festucalex cinctus. The sequence continues at coordinate 8,794,524 of NC_135414.1, forward strand.
GCAAGTGAACATGATGACAATACCAGCGACACATGCACACATGCAAAATGGGTCAGCCAAGTGATGATATTAGCAACATCAACATGGGAGGAATAAACTGTGCACGTGCTTGGTGGCAAGAACCACAAGCAGCAGAATTATGGCTGGGTGGTTGGTTTACAAGACGTGTTTATAATAGCTACCAACTATTTAATAGTGACATTTAAGCACAATCGATGAATGTTAAGTTTACTGTAAAACTGATTTAGAATCCATATACATTGCACAAGAATTATTTTTGAGTAAAGAAAATCTTTAAATCAATCTTTGCTGGATTTATTATATTAAAGGGATACTTTACTTATTTAGCCCTTTTTGGCAGTCAAACATTAATATTTTGCCTATACAGTGTTCCCTCGTTTTCCGCTGGGGTTAGGTTCCAAAAAATACCCGCAATAAATGAAATCCGCGAAGTAGTTAGCTTTATGTTTTCCATCCATCCATCCATCCATTTTCTTGACCGCTTACTCCTCACAAGGGTCGCGGGGGCTGCTGGCGCCTATCTCAGCTGGCTCTGGGCAGTAGGCGGGGGACACCCTGGACTGGTTGCCAACCAATCGCAGGCTTTATGTTTTACAATTCTTATACATGTTTTAAGGCTCTAAAATCCCCTACCACACAATTTAGACACTTTTCTCATTGAGGCATTTACATGTTCTCACATTTCTCTCTTGTTCAAACATTGATAATGTTCAAAACTTCATAAATTTTATAAAATGGGTATATTACTGCAAAAAAAATATGCAAAATTGCACTTTAAAAAAAATCCGCGATACAGCGAGACCGCGAAAATTGAACCGCGTTATAGCGAGGGAAGACAAATAAATAAATAAATTTGATATTTTCATTATTTTTCATGTACAATTAGTACCTTTAAAAACACATTTTGCAACTTGCTGTCGACTTAAGATGACATCACAAGGGCTCAGGTAACCAATCACAGCTCAGCTTGTGAATGTCATATAACCAAACCTAGGAAACAGGTGAGCTGTGATTGGTTACTTGAGCCCCTGTGATGTCATTTTCAGTCGACAGCAAGTTGCAAAATGCGTTTTTTAAGGTACTAATTGTACGTGAAAAATAATGAAGGTATCAAATTAATTATAGACAAAATATTAACTTTTTATTGCTATAATGGGCTAAATAAGTGAAGTATCCCTTTAACATCGTAATCGTCCATTATGACTCGGGGAAAAATGAAAAAGAAAACAACAAAAAGTGGGTTGGGGGGGCTTGATGTTGGGCTTTCGTTTACGTATAGGTCGGATGTGGACGAATTCATCCGACATGTTCATATGGCATCATATAGCTATCTGACTTATATCCACATACGAAAGACACCCGGGTAGAATTTTAAAAATTTGGACTTCTACTGTTCATGCTGCAGGGAGAAAATTAATACGTCCCATACAGGCAAAAAAATAAAAATAAATAAATAAAAAACAAACAGAATTGAGCTTATGTGAACATAACCTGGAGCAAATTTTCCTGCTTGGTTGGCCTGTTTTATGGAGCGTTCTTTTTTTGCATTTTGGGCGGACTGGCCATTGAGAACTTCCCGAACGGTCGGTCCATTTTCTCTTATAAATTCAGCGTTAATCAGCTTATCAGAGAGGAGAGTGGGCTCGATTTTTCTAAGCATCAAGCATACGGTCCTTCACAACGATCAACCGAGGCAGTGGGTCACAGAGCCCATCTTAATCTGCGATGTGGAAGGGAGAGGACACGAGAAGTCTCCACTGAGGCACAGCATGGCAGCAGATGGCCTCCTAGGCCTCAACCATCTGGCAAAGAGACTTCCAATCCGCCTTCAACCTGTCTCCTTTCATTTAGCAATTTTTCTTTACCACCAAGTGGTGCCGCCACTTTCCTTCTGCACCTTCTCGGAGTGCCCCTCGATCAGACAGAAGACACACTCAGATTAGGCTTATAGTCTGCTCTCCTGGCGGGGGTAGCAACAGACCCATGGCCACGTCACATGTGAGCCTAATCAATGAGTGTTAAGCCTTGGACAGCCAGAAGATTATCATCTATCTCAGTGTTAGCTTTGAACCCAGCGGGACTTAGTTTAAATAGCAATATGCGGCTTGCTGTCGGTGCCTGTGCGGAAAAAAAAAGGAATAGCTAAAGTTTCTCGAGGAATATTCCCACAAGCCAATAAAATTGAGCAAGTGAAATGTACTTGGAAGTATCAGAAAGATTGCTCTCATTAAAATGCATAAATCTCTCTACTGTCTTTGGTTTAAAATAACTGATGTAATTTTTTTATTTTACAGAAAAGGGACAACGAATTAGAAATTGCACTTGGGAATCAAATCAATATTAATGTGTCAATGTCACGAGGGCAGCAAAAGTTCACATGACGTGTGCGATTTATTATTAATCTATAACGACATTTAGTAACAAACAGGCCATTGCCAAAGGGCCACAAGTCAGACAGCCGACAAAAAAATAGAAAGGAAAAGAAAAACTGGCATTAACATCACTACAAAGAGCAATCAGGGTCATTCGGAATTTCCACTTGTAGGCAAGGCAAGGCAAGTTTATTTGTATAGCACATTTCATACACAAGGCAACTCAATGTGCTTTACACAAGGAAAGAACACATAAGCATAAAAAAACAGTAGTTAACATTCAGAGAAAAAAAAAAAAAGAGAAAAAAAAACAAAACAAAAAAACAAACAAAACACTTAATTACAGCTGTTTAAAAGTCCCTAATCAAAGGTATAAGAAAAAAGCAAAGTTTTTAACCTGGATTTGAAAGCATTTACACTCGGGGCTGACTTCACTTCTGTTGGTAGCCTATTCCATCTATGTGCAGCATAATAGCTAAATGCAGCTTCACCATGTTTGCTTCGAACTCTGGGTTCCACTAGTTGGCCCAAGTCTGTGGATCTCAGAGCCCTGCTGGGTTTGTACTCAATCAGCATTTCTTGGATATATTCAGGACCCAAACCATTTAGTGATTTATAGACGAGTAGCAGAACTTTAAAATCGATTCTACAGCTGACAGGGAGCCAGTGTAAATCCTTAAGTACTGGAGTAATATGTTCTGATCTTTTTGTTTTGGTCAGAACTCGAGCTGCAGCGTTCTGAATGAGCTGCAATTGTCTCATGTTCTTTTGAGAGAGTCCAGTCAGAAGACCGTTACAGTAATCTAGTCTGCTGGAGATAAAAGCATGGATAAGCTTCTCTTGGTCTGCTTGAAGCATGCAGTCCTTCAGTCTGGATATGTTTTTCAGCTGGTAAAAGGCTGTTTTAGTGATAAATTTAATATGATTACTGAAGGTCAGATCTGAGTCTATTAATACCCCAAGATTTCGAACTTGGTCTTTAGTTTCTAAAGACAGTGACTCAAGCTGTTTTTTAACAGCAATCCTCTTTTCTTTATTGCCGAAAACAATGAGCTCCGTTTTGTTTTCGTTCAGCTGAAGGAAATTTTGGTTCATCCAGTTGTTAACTTGCTCTAGAGAATGACACAATGTGTTAATAGAACTGCTGTCATTTGGGGACATCGATAAATACAGTTGTGTGTCATCTGCATAACTATGATAGTCAACATCGGTGTTCTGAAGCATTTGACCCAAATGTAACATATACAGACTGAACAACAGGGGTCCAAGGACTGACCCTTGAGGGACCCCACATATCATGGCCTTTCGATCAGATTCAAAATTTCCAATGGTCACAAAGTAACTCCTTTCCTCCAAATAGGACCTGAACCATTTAAGGACTGTTCCATTTAATCCCACCCAAGTTTCCAGCCTGTCTAACAGTATATTATGATCACTTGTACAGTATCATTCAGACAGATGTGAGGTCATCAACATTCGACAGGTTAGGCTTTGCACATGGTGGTTTTTGCAAGCATATATCATTCCCTGCATAGCTTGGCAACTGAGACTGGAGCAGTATTGCAAAATTAGCACGAGGCAAAAAGTTTGTCTATCCTTGATTGAGCTCACTGCCAGTCTGAGAAGTTTGGCGTTGTTGAGCATCATGCGAGTAATCTTCCGCTGGAAATTATGAAGTTGGTATAGGTAAGGTTTTATCACTCACCAAAGTATCCGCTATATAAAGCTTTTGTTGATGCTCAGTTCCACTGCAGCCCTCTGCATAGAGCTGCTCCATTATTGAAAAGATAATAATCGTGATTATTTTGAAAATAATTTAAATCACGATTATTCAAACAATAGTTTTTTTTTTTTTTTTTGGTACAAAACAAGAAAATGTTTAAGCATTTAAAAATATTAGGACTAATGGTGGGGTTAGGGTTAGAAATGAAACACTATACTTATGTAAGTTCCTTTTGGACCAAACAGAATTTAGAATAACATATTTATAATAATATATACGGATTTATTTATTTATGTTGGAGTGCAGCTTGTGCACTGTGCAATAGGACGATCTTTTTTTTTTTTGGTACAAAACAAGAAAATATTAAATATTAACACATTTAAAAAAATATTAAGACCAATTAAAAACACTATAATTATGTAAGCTCCTTTTAGACCAAACATAATTTCTAATAATATATTATGATAATACGTATTTATGGATTTATGTTGGCAAAAACTTGAAGTTGGAGTGCAGCATGTGCACTGTGCTGTAGGACGATCATTTATTTATTTGCTACAAAACAAGAAAATATTTAAACGTAAAAACAAATAAAAAATATTAAGAGAAATAAAATTATTTGAAATATTAATTATGCAAGTTCCTTTTGGATGAAACAAAAATTATTAAATTATTTTAAAAATTTAAAAAAGATGCAAATGTGCACAATTAAAATCTTTTTTTTTTTTTTATTAATAATGTTTTTTTACGATTATGCTGATTTTGTAATTGTGGCGTGTAATAATTGAATTTCAATTAATTGCACAGCCCTTTGCATGAACACCTGCTCTAGAAGTTTTCATCAGCGGTGGTAGTAGCCGGTCTTCTGCTGCGTTATTTGAGAAGAACAGATCCTGTTTCGAGAACCTTTCAGTGGATAAGTGAAAATTGGACTACATGTTGGAGGCCATAAACATTTATTTAAGTATTATTTTTCACTTTTTTTTTTTTTTAAGATCAACGGTGATCTTGCATTCATATCATCCTTTCAACTACGGTTCTAAAGAATGGAAAGATCTATTTGGACTTGCCAGACGTATTGAGGTGTCAAGTGTAACTACAAGCTGGCAGTGAGTAAAAGCAGGCGAGCGCTGCGTCACCATGTTGGCGACATGAGCTGCCTAAGACTGGCTCTCAGCTGCAGGTCCACAGGGGCCAGTTTCATGACAACACTGTATGGACGACATTTCAAAGCATGTTGGGTGAGTATGCAGACCTCATGAGCGGGAGTCATTGCTGTGGTAGTGAGTAAGTAAGGTCTGGGGAAACAGGTCGTGCAGCATTCCTATAACATTACTGCAGCCAAACAACTTTTTGGCTGTAACTGGCCAATTATTGTCACTGACTAGCATTTGACAGACGCAAACATTACCACATATTGTTGTATTTTTTTCCATTGTGCACACAGAAGGAAGAATAAATATACATATGCCATAACCAGTACTCTCCCATTGAGTCTGAATATTAGAAACACCTCTCAGTGCTATACAGTAGTTGTAGGCCAATGCAGTGAACAAACATCGCTACATACCGTAAATAGATTGAACGCATTCTGGAATGCCAAGTGACCACTGATTCGTCTGGATTTAGAATTGATTTTTCCAATAGAAACGCATGCGGTTGTCAGCTAGCCTCACTAGTAATTAGGGATGTAATGATATCCAAATGTCACAATTTGGTATGTCAATATGAACTTCACGAAAAGAAAACTATCACGAAAGAGAGGTGAGGTTGATGAAAAGCTCAAGAAACTGTATAAAAACTGACAAGATTGTTAATAAATGATCATGATATTGAAAAATAACGAACACTACTGGGATTGTGTACATGATAGTGACAAAGAAATCGGGTTGGCCAGTCATTTTAGTGTCATAGGTTCCTATTGACTCAGTCATTATGTACTATTAGGGCAAAAGTTGCACTTGTAGTGGAATAAGAATTACTAGTAGCACAATCATTCTACAAGTGCACTAAACTGTGTTTTGAGGACTAGTATATGGACCTTAACCTAGAAACTAAGAATATAGAGTAAATGGCTTTCCTTATGTAAAAATCCAAATGGATAGTGGTAGACTATCAGAATCGATTTGGACCACAGAGACCGCATAGGAGAAAAATAGTCTGGAGTGCACCGTGGGTGTCCACAACGACCTCCACACTTAATTGCAACACGCACTGCCAGTGGGCTGCGTTGAATCACCCTAAAAGCACATTTTGTACATAGCGATTTACCGGAATCTATGGAAAATTCATATCGTAATTCTGTTTCAATAATAAAGACATTTTAAGGACATTAGTGGATGCTAATTTTAGGTCTCAAATGGGGGGAATTATTAAGATGATCCTGCTCTGGAGCATTAGCTTTACATTAAATAGGGGAAATAAAGAGAAGGGATACAAAAATGAGGGCAGGTGTCACATACAGCGAGTCTTGATAGTGGAGTACTCACCCCATTGTAATGTGGATATATTTCGGATCAGTGCGCTATAACCTGACGCGAGAAGAACGCGAATCAAAGTCCACAATCTTCAGTTACTCCCTCCTTCGAACAAGTCCGTTGTCGCTTACAGAAGAGCACTTATTTCTTCCGTGGGGTTCGCTAAGCCCTGTCTCCTCCTGCGCCTGTCAACCAAGTTTTCGCCTGCTGTGTTCAGCTTCGCCACACACGCGGCGGCGTCTAAATAAATAAATAAATAAAAAAGAAAAGAAAACGAATACAACTAAAGCTTCCACCTCGCTGTTCTTTCCCAAGTGGCCGCTGAATTAGTGGAGTTATGTTGGCGTTTACCTGCCTGACTTTGTACCTCCTCCTCCCCCCAAGTGAGTGGGGATATCGAGTTCCACACGCGTGCACCAACAGCAGCAGCGACACGGAGCGGTTTACATCTGCTCACGCGCCCACACTTTTTTTTTTTTTTTTTTTTTTTTTTTTTTTGCCAAAACCAGCGTCGGGAAGTAACTGAATACAAATACGTTTTCAGGTATCTGTAGTTTACTTGAGTATTTATTTTTATAGAGCTCGATACCGGGCTGTCCGCAATAAAAATCTGTATAATTGCCATTATAAAATAATGAACTTTTTTTTTTTAAACGCCCCAAAATGTAGGAACCACTTGGATAAAACCAAACAATTGGGGTAGGCTACCCTAAATGCATAAATAAATAAATAAATAAATAAATAAATAAATAAATACATATTTTTACAATATTACTAAAATATTGGAAGGGAGGGGTGTCAATGGGTGAGTGCTGAACAATGGTGAGTGATATGTGTCGGTCCACTTTATTGCAAATCAATTTTCTCTATTGAAAAGAATGGAGTGCTTCAATAGCATACACTAATTTTGTGTTTTAAATGACTATACATTTCCAATTGTCCTAAAATAAAATAATCTAACCTAACCTTGTTTTATTCTTATTTATACTGCATACAGCATTCTGTTTGCATATCTTTTTTTCTTTTTTTTATTATTCATTGTTTTACAAAACAAGAACTCTCTAAATAAAGTTGAGTTGCATTAAGTTGAGTCAATAAAGAAAAATAGCACAGGTATTGTAAAATATAAAATTGCTTGGCATCAGGCAGAATCCTCAAATGTCCAAAACCATCACCTTACAGGGAAAACAAACAAACAAACAAACAAACAAACAACAACAAAGGCATGTTTGCTGTTGAACCATTAACATTGCATCGTCAGAGAGAGCCATTTTCAACCCTTTATATTGGTAATTTTTTTAAAACTTCAGACCTTTGGGGACTGACCAGTAGACTGGTGGAAAAAAATATGAAATTGATTAAATTTCAATGTTTCTAAGTGACAATGAAATGGTTTTATAAAGTGCAATAAAGCCGAAGTAACAGACTCACACGCAGACACACAGTTGCACAATGTGTAATGTGTGCCTTTAAGGGTCGTAGCCTAGTGAGAGACATCAGAAGCTATTGTTGCATTCGGGGAGAGTGGGAAGTGGGACATTTCCAACTTCATATCAGGAAGTGTACATGGGAACTCTCCTTTGAACTCAGAGATCTGAGTAGCGAAGTCGGCAAAAACGGATCCCCGACTTTACTGACCGGCTTCAATCTGACATGACTCGACAATGGCGACCCCCATGGAGAGACCGATTATGAATCGTAACACATAGTTTACAATTTTTTTAACAGAT